>NC_136800.1:37962661-38042661 GCF_951216825.1 Electrona antarctica
CTACACTGAGGGTGCTGTTTATACCATCCCTCCCCACTGGGGACGCTGTTTATACCAGTCTCTCTGTCATAGCATCCCTCTCCACTGGGGGCACTGTTTATACCAGTCAGTCTGTCATACCATCCCTCCCCACTGGGGGCGCTGTTTATACCAGTCAGTCTGTCATACCATCCCTCCCCACTGGGGGCGCTGTTTATACCATCCCTCTACACTGGGGGTGCTGTTTATACCATCCCTCCCCACTGGGGACGCTGTTTATACCAGTCAGTCTGTCATACCATCCCTCCCCACTGGGGGCGCTGTTTATACCATCCCTCTACACTGAGGGTAGCCTGACACTCAGCCTGAATTTTCATTTCGTTTCACTCCATTATTCAGTCTGAAAGCCCTCCCTACTACAGCCGTTTCTGAGATGGGCGTTGTCAAAGCGGCAGTCTTCGGTGATTGGTTCATACCAACCAATCAGAATAGTAGGAAAGCAGATGACGTTGTTGTCAATCATGAGGCTATGGCTAACCCGTTTGCTAACCAAACAAACCACAGCCAAGTGAGCCAACGAGCGCTACTAGCATGTAAACAAAAGCGGTAAAATATGTCGGATGATGATGTTTATAAAACCTGTCGTTTCTGTAAAGAAACTATTTATCATACGCCGATTTAATAGCCAGATTGATACGGTCGTGTGTCACCGCAGTGGGGGCAGCCATGTTTGTTTGTGTCTGGACGGCGCTGTTGTTTTGACGTCATCGAGTTGAAACGACGCTGATTCGTCGTACAGATTTCCAAACGAGTCTCAGAGCTCCTTCGAGAGCGTCACCAGACCCTGAATCGCCTGAATATATTTTTTTAATGGGCGTGGCTAGCGATTCAGGGGCTGGAGCCAGGCTACACTGAGGGTGCTGTTTATACCATCCCTCCCCACTGGGGACGCTGTTTATACCAGTCTCTCTGTCATAGCATCCCTCTCCACTGGGGGCACTGTTTATACCAGTCAGTCTGTCATACCATCCCTCCCCACTGGGGGCGCTGTTTATACCAGTCAGTCTGTCATACCATCCCTCCCCACTGGGGGCGCTGTTTATACCATCCCTCTACACTGAGGGTGCTGTTTATACCATCCCTCCCCACTGGGGACGCTGTTTATACCAGTCTCTCTGTCATAGCATCCCTCTCCACTGGGGGCACTGTTTATACCAGTCAGTCTGTCATACCATCCCTCCCCACTGGGGGCGCTGTTTATACCAGTCAGTCTGTCATACCATCCCTCCCCACTGGGGGCGCTGTTTATACCATCCCTCTACACTGGGGGTGCTGTTTATACCATCCCTCCCCACTGGGGACGCTGTTTATACCAGTCAGTCTGTCATACCATCCCTCCCCACTGGGGGCGCTGTTTATACCAGTCAGTCTGTCATACCATCCCTCCCCACTGGGGGCGCTGTTTATACCATCCCTCTACACTGGGGGTGCTGTTTATACCATCCCTCCCCACTGGGGACGCTGTTTATACCAGTCTCTCTGTCATAGCATCCCTCTCCACTGGGGGCACTGTTTATACCAGTTAGTCTGTCATACCATCCCTCCCCACTGGGGGCACTGTTTATACCAGTCTGTCATACCATCCCTCCCCCCTTGGGGCGCGCGGCTTGCCGAGCGGCGCGCGGCGCGGCCACGCGGCTTGCCGAGCGGCGCGGGCGCGCGGCCGGAAAAATTCTGGCCGAGCGGCGCAGCCGCGAGGCCGAAAAAAATTTGGCGGCGGGGGGGGGCATCAGGAAATATCCTGCCTGAGGCAGTGTTTTCGACAGGGCCGGCCCTGCCTTCAAAGATTGGTGTGGATAATGTGGGAAGGGTCTAATTATTTTATATTGATCTTTTTTGGGGTCACATTATTATATTTAGGCCTATCTTTTTTTAGGACACATTATAGCTTAATATGGAACATGAACATCTCTGCCATCAGATCGGATTGCCATGTCTGTCAGGCTGTCAGACTGTCTGTCTGTCTATCTCGAGACAGAAAAACAGAGAGACATGATAGTATTATATTTTTCGGGGAACCATGACTTCATCACAACCCATCAATCATCATTGAATGAATAGGCACTTAGAGAGAGAGAGAGAGAGAGAGAGAGAGAGAGAGAGAGAGAGAGAGAGAGAGAGAGAGAGAGAGAGAGAGAGAGAGACACAAGTGCGTGTCAGATAAGTGGCAGGCCGGCAGCGGACCACGGACTAAACATCTAATAGGCCTATAGGCTACACATGAACATTTTGCAAGGGCTGTTTCCATGGTGGACACCGGCCTAGGGTTAGACTTGCACAGCAGTTCATTGTCTGTCCATTGTCTGAGAAGCGCAGTGCTGATCCAATAATAAAACTCATAATGACTACAGGCGTCGAAATTAAAACCTGTCCCATCCATAGAAGCCAATCTATAATAACGCATAACAATGTCATCTATTTATTCCCATGATTTGCTCTTGGGATGAATTAAACCCCGTATTTAACCAGGTCAATCTAAATGAGATTAAAGCTTATTATCTATTACATTAACATTGTAAAACGCATATGAAAAACACACCAATGGGAGACAGATTCTATAACACTTTGAATTGTATCAAAATGTGTGAAATCGTTATCTAGGCGAGCAGGTGAGATGTGGTGTCGCTACTTTTTTTTTCTGTTTTTCCCCTCTCCTTTTTGAGAGAGAAGCATAATTGTTGCGCTCTGCAGTCAGTAACACAGAAGTAATACCTCTATGGCATAAACGCATATGTTTATTGTTGTTGGAAGGGAGCTTGGCGCATTTGGGGAGCATAAAGGCATTTGAAAACATGGGCACAATTGGACCCGTTGGAAAACCAGAGCGGCACCATTGATTTGACACCATATACTGTACAGCTGTTTATTGCCTTGAAATAGAAGATTATTTAAGAGAAAATACTATAGCCTAGGGCTAGGCCTACATGTTACTGATGATAATATATTTGCAATGACGCTAAATGAAGCAAATTCGTGTCAGATCAAAGCCACGTACGGTGATGCCATGCACCATGCACTCTGCTTAAAAGCCGCTGTTGCTTATTTGCTTTTATCAATGGATATTGATAGAATATACAGTGATGAGCTGTACACGAAACAAAAGCTAAGGTTCCAAAGAACTTCAAATTGATTTGATTTGAGAGAGCTCTAAGTGTTAGAAGACACCCACGACCGCCGAGTTTTTGGCACCGACCGCGCCGTGATTGCGTAATTCCTTGCGTAATTCATTCATATCAGGAAATAATGAAAGAATCCAGCCATGGGCCAGATAAACATACAAAGCTTAGATTTCACGGATTCTGGCGTTCTTTTTATTTTTATTTTTGGTTATGATCTGACTGAGTATTAGCTAATATAAAATTCGCCTCGAACCTCAGGAAAAAGACGAGAAGAGTGCATGGCGCGGTGATCAACCAGACCCGATGTTGGAATCATACTGTACAGTTTATAATTGCCTTGAAATAAAAGATTATTTGACAGAAATTAATACATACAATATTAATTTTATTGCAATCAATGCAATATTGATTGCAAAGGACAGGATTCAAGAATGGAGACTTGGAGAGGGACAGCGCATGCACCTGCTGTGCGTAATTGCAGAAAGCCACTTCATAAATTGAATCACATATCAGGAGAGGTAACTGAATTAATTAATACAAATATTTTTATTTTTTTATTTTAAGACTTACACGTGCATATGAGGCGTTCTGTGCAGGGCAGAGTTACGTCACAAGGGCACACGATGCGTTATGTGCAGAGCTGCAGTTATGTCAAAGGGGCACATGACGCGTTTTGTACAGAGCTCAGTTATGTCACACGGGTAGGTGAGGCGTTCCACGCAGCGCGCACCAAGGTGGCACAGCACCCACTCATCTCTCCGCGCCTCGCCTAGTCGCGTGACCAAATAAATCATGCGTGCGTTGACGTGTGCCTTTGCTACAGACGCATGAATCTACACGTAGACGTGTTACCCTGTAGGTCAAGATGCAGTGGTTGCACTGTTACGCGTGAACGCGCGCGTGCACGTGTTCCCATTGTGAGTCAATGGGAAACTACACTACACGTCTATGCGGTTCTGTGCAACACAAAAAAAAAATTACACGATTACAGGACACGGGGTGTGCTTACGTGGCACTAACGGAGCCCCATACACGCACACACACACGCACACACACACACACACACACACACACACACACACACACACACACACACACACAGGTGCTCAACCTTTTCCATGTCAAGGACCCCCAATAATATCTGTATTTGGCCACCGACCCCCATCTGAAAATATGTTGTTCCAGGAACCCTCCCAGAAGCAAAGATTTGAGTTAAAAACGTTCGCTCTGAAAAGATATATATTCAAAGATTTGCGCCACATTTTCACGGTTTTTCAAAAATAGCAGATCTACAAGCTATGAGCTTGTAGATCTGCTATTTAACATAATGCTTGAAACACCAGAATGGGTTAAAGTGGGAAATTTGGTATATAGTCTTTTTTATTGGCCTGAAATACTGTCTATATACAGTACCTACATTCATGAATCCACTCGCTGACCGGCTGTCACTATTGGGCTTTCTTTTTGAGTGGTGTAAACCACTCCTACGACTGGCTTTGTTAGTTTACGTGTCTGTCTGTCTGTCTGTGCTCAAAAAATGAGCATGGTTGCTACGGTCACCCAGTTCACCCGGGTGTGATTTCATTACGTCAGACATTACGTCAGACCACAGCTGATCAGTCTATATAAGACCTTACACCACTCAGTTCACACGGGTGTGATTTTTCATTAACATCCTACGGCAGGCAAAACTGTCAAACATGTCACACTTTCCTTATGCTTTAAGTAGCATGTGACATGTCAAACTAAGGGGTTTTCATTTTTGAGTGGTGTAAACCAGGGGTTCTCAACCCGTGGGTCGCGACCCATCGGGGGGTCGCCAAATTATTTTAGGGGGTCCCCAAATTATTTTCAAAAAATAAATAAATCAAAATATTTTATTTTTTTATTTATTTTTACGATTTTTCAAAAATAGCAGACCTACAAGCTCGTAGCGCGCCACTCGGTGGCGCGCTACGAGCTTGTAGATCTGCTATTTTTAAATAGCTAAATTATAACAATGCTTAAAACACCAAAAGGGGTTCCCGCCCAAAATGGTTTAAGGTTATTGTAGCAGTCAATTTATATTGGGGGTCGGGAGGGGGCGGGGCGGGGGTCCCGAGACGTTGCCAAATCATTTTCGGGGGTCCCCGGCCAAAAACGTTGAGAACCCCTGGTGTAAACCACTCCAACAAGTGGCTTTGTACCCATGTACCCGTGTTCGTACCAAAAAAATGAGCATGGTTACTATGGTCACTGACATTACGTCAGACCACAGCTGATCAGGCTATATAAGACCCTGCACCACTCAGTTCACACGGGTGTGATTTTTCTGAATACATTCAAAGCATTAGTTTTGCACAAAAAACACTCCTTGGGCTAAAAACGGCCATAGACGTCATGACATTAATGTGATGAGGTCAGCACATTTTGGGCTATTTGTGTCTATGGCTGTTTTTTAGCACAAGGAGTGTTTTTTGTGCAAAACTAATGCTTGGAATGGATTCAGAATCATGAAAACCCCCTAGTTTGACATGTCACATGCTACTTCATGCCTCCACCCCCCATCTGAAAATATGTTGTTCCAGTGACCCCACCCCCCCCCCCCCCCCCCCTCCCCTCCCAGAAGCAAAGATTTTAGTTAAAATGTTCACTCTGTAATAATATATTCAAAGACTTGAGGCACATTTTCACGATTTTTCAAAAATAGCAGACCTACAAGCTCATAGCGCGGCACTCGGTGCCGCGCTATGAGCTTGTAGGTCTGCTATTTTTCAATAGCTAAAGTATAACATAATGCTTTAAAACACCAAAAGGGGTTCCCGCCCAGAATGGGTTAAAACATAATGGAAGTTCTACATTTTTGACATTTTTGCCTGCCATAGGATGTTAATGGTCACAAGAAACCCCTATAAAAAAGCCCAATACTTTCAGCCGGTCAGCAAGTGGATTCATGAATGTATGTATATAGACAATATTTTAGGCTAATAAAAAAGACTATATACCAAATGTCCCACCCGTCAACCTCGACTGCCGGACTCTAGGCCACACCCCTCTAGGCCACACCCCTCTAGGCCGCACCCCTCTAGGCCGCACCCCTCTAGGCCGCACACAGAAGCCTGTGTCCTTTTTTGGGAAACACTGTCAAACACAACAACATAGAAAAAGACAACCTAGACTAGAGCACAGCCATACCTGTCCTCATTGGGCCCGTAAAAGGCCTCCTGCAGGAATACATTTAAAAGCAAACCTGTTTCCATAAAGCCTCTTTAGCCTACACACACCGTCCACATGTGGCAGAAGTAAAACCATTCGCAGATAATTGTTTTTAAGAGTGAAGAGAGCCTACTGTCAGCTGTCCAGCAGTCCAAATATTATTAAATTATTTCAGAGGCGAAGTGATGTCGGCAAGGTAAATGTAGGCCTAAATGAAAACATTGGGCAAGTGAATTAAATTGAATAACACTCGATTGTGGGTTAATAAATATAGGCCTATAGTCCGGCAGCCGACAGGCGTCTTTTGTTTAACCCATTTAGACCCGAGGACGATTCTACAAATGCCTTCTAAATCCTGACAGTTTTCTGAAAAAACCTCATGTTTGTTTCTGTTAGTGGTGCTCAACCTTTTCCATGTCAAGGACCCCCAATAATATATGTATTTTGCCACATTTGAGTTAAAAACGTTCGCTCTGAAAGGATATATATTCAAAGATTTGCGACACATTTTCACTGTTTTTCAAAAATAGCAGATCTACAAGATATGAGCTTGTAGATCTGCCTACCATACCAAGCCTACCATACCAGGCCCACATTCAAATATGTGAGTGAGAACATGTGAATGAGTGTTTCTGTCATTCTGATCTCCCACATATTTCTATTTATCTTTATCTCTCAGCCAAGGCTGTAGTGGTCTGCAACGTGTCACTAAGGAGTATGAAATCCTTGTTTGACCAACACGCACACGCCTGAAGATGCACTGTGTGCGTGCCAGACTGCGTGCTTGACAGACTACAATGTGAAAGCAAACCCAACCAACAATGTTACAACTACACCCCTGAAGTATACCAAACTATACAGTAGGTGTTAAAAAAAACTCTGTATAAGATGTCAATAGTGAGAGATACTCACGTCCTTTAATGAGATGAGGATTGAACCGATCTTCTCCACCATGTTTCACTCTGTAGGAAGTAGAACAACAATGCATCAATGTCTGACTGTCTAACACAACGTCTCCACTAGCTGACACTACAGTGTTTCACTCTGTAGGAAGTAGAACAACAATGCATCAATCATCACATGTCTGAAAATAGTAAAATACCCACGTTACCCACAAATAGTAAAGGGTTCTCCTGTAAACCGGGCCCCACAACAGGGTCTACTCACTTGAGATTCTCCAGCCCAGCAGAGAGCAGCATCTTCATTCCTGACTCATTCACCATGTTGAGACTCAGGTCCAATTCTCTCAGATGGAGGGAGGGATTAGAGGTTAGAGCTGAGACCAGAACTTCACAGCATCTCTCTGTCAACCCGCAGTTCTCCAGTCTAAATGAAGAATACAACCAGATGAGAGAGAGAGAGAGAGAGAGAGAGAGAGAGAGAGAGAGAGGGAGGGGGGAGATTAAAACCAATAAAATACATATTCCTGGATAGAGAACCTACTTGCAACCAGCAGAAGAAGAATTTTCATAAAACTGCAATTTTAATTGGCTCATGAAAGCAAAATTTTTTTCAATTAAAAGATAGATAGGCCATTGGTCCAAAGTTCACGCTGGTCAACAGTAGAACACTACATTTTCAATGTGATTCACATTGAATGTGAATCACATTCAATGTGAATCACATTCAATGTGATTTACATTGAATGTGGATCACATTGAATGTGAATCACATTGAATGTGAATCACATTCTTGATTTACATTGAATGTGAATCACATTGAATGTGAATCACAATGGCATGTTCTAAGGGACCAGTTGAAATGTAGGAAAAGGGGGGCCTGGAGGACAACAGGGGAGGGTGATGCCTTTCTAATTGTAGTCAGAGGGAGGGTGAGATAATTCTGATAATAAAATAGTCTGGGTTTTTATATATACATCTTTTACTGCAGCTTTTTTTAATTCAGTCGAACTTAAATTCAGTCTAATAATACTCCTCTGTTGCTTTCACTTGTAGTTGGTACTTCCCAACGCTGGCTATGCGAGGCTACAGTTTATCATTGTTCCTCCTATGTGTCAATCATTGTGATTGGCCTATCCACACACTGGGCGTGTGCAACACACACACACACACACACACGCACACACACACACACACACACACACACACACAACAAGTCCGTCCGTCTTTCTCTCTCTAGTCTGCCGATGCGAACGGAAATAAAAGCCTGGCTACTGAAGGCTAGTCTGTCTCAGTCCCTCATATCTCTGGACACTTTCTTCATACTGAGAAAGCACAGAAACGCTATTAACCCATTTTGGTCGATTAAAAAAACAAGGCTTCTAAATCCTAACATTTTTCTGAAAAACCTATGTTTCTATGTCAGTGGTGCTCAACCTTTTTCATGTCAAGGACCCCCAGATTTCTCTCTATTGGGCCACGGACCCCCATCTGAAAATATGTAGTTCCAGGGACCCCCCAGAAGCAAATATTTTAGTTAAAAATGTTCGCTCTGAAATATATATTCAAAGATGTGCGCCACATGTTAACAATTCTTCAAAAATAGCAGACCTACAAGCTCATAGCGCGCCACTCGGCGCGCTATGAGCTTGTAGGTCTGCTAACCAATAGGGCAGGGTTCCCCAATAGGCGGCCCGCGGGCCATTTGCGGCCCGCGGAGCGCCCCCTGGCGGCCCGCGGAAGAATCTCCCAGATATAAATGGCATTATTTTTTTTTCATATAAATACATTTCAATTTTACATTACAGAGAAAGTGTGTGCGATCATTATAACCCCCCCCCACACACACACACACACACCCTAACAACAACATTCCCCAGCATACACCTCTCTGGGTTCACCTGAGCAGGTCAGGCTGACCTTCCTGTATACGTGATTTGGGGCGCATGCACTGCGCTTCCTACATGTGCACACAGCCAGGAGATAAAAACAACAACAATGGCCAACAGAAAACGTAAAGTCGACCAAGAAAACAGTCAGTTCAGACCCGAATGGACTGATAAGTTTTGTTTTATTTTGCCGGGCCGTACAGATGCGAAGCCAACGTGTTTGATTTGCACACAGACAGTTGCTGTCTGTAAAACAGAAAATTTAAAACGGCACTACACTTTTGTGCATAAAGATTTTGATGGCAAGTATCCTACACCAGAAATGAGAAAAGAGAAAATACAACAGCTGATCAAATCATATGAAAGCTCTGTGGCAACTCTCAGCAAACTTACTTCTGCACAAGAGCATGCGACAGCTGCATCCTTGCGTGTTGCATGGAGACTCGCTAAATCTAAGAAACCATTCAGTGATGCAGAGTTGATTAAAACGTGTGCTATTGACATGGTTACTGAAGTATTAAGCCACGATGAGAAAACTAAGAAGGCTGTTGTGGAACTGTTAAACCAGGTGCCAATGTCCGATAACTCTGCAACCAGAAGGGTGGAGGTTTTAGCCAACGATTGCTTTTACAATCTACTCACTGATTTAAAAAAAAGCTGAAGCAATATCTCTAGCCATAGACTCGTCCTGCGATCGAACTGACATGGAACAGCTGTCTGTGTTTGTAAGATTTTTTGATGGACACATCTTTCGGGAAGAGTTGCTGTGTTTGCTTTCTCTGCCTGGGCGAACAACAGGATTAATCTGCTTTGAGGAAATAGACAAATTCTTTGAGAAGAATGGTTTGGATTTAAGCAAGATTGTCTCCGTTGTCACGGATGGGGCTCCATCCATGGTGGGCACACATGTTGGTTTGGTAACGAAACTGGCTGCCAAAAACCCAGCACTCATGTCATTTCATTGCATTATTCACAAGGCCGTGTTGTGCGCTAAACTATGCGGGGAAATGAAAAATGCGATGGATACTGTGACGAGACTTGTAAACGTTCGTGAAAACTCGAGTCTGCAACATCGCCTTTTCAGGGCTTTGCTGGAGGAGATGTCTGTGCAGCACAAAGATCTTTTGCTCCATAATGATGTGCGCTGGCTTAGCAAGGGCCGTGTGTTGGAAAGGGTGTGTGACCTGCGAGAGGAGCTGCTTACGTTTCTATCAGGCCTGAAAGTGAGCCAAAAATCTTCAGAATTCCATCGCTTCTTAAGCGACAATAACGCGATGGGGAATGTTTTTTTTTTGTGTGACATCATGTCTCAACTAAATGAGCTCAACCTGAAACTGCAGGGAAGAAACCACACAGTTGCAGACATGTACGACTACGAGGCGATCGGGGCTTTCAGAGTAAAGCTGAGCCTTCTAGAACGAGATCTCTCGGGGAGAAAGTTGCATTTTCCTCGTCTGTGGGAGCATTGTGAAAAAAATTAAATACCTGACTCTACGATACCACAAGTGATGACTGATTTTGTGATGAGCCTCTCCAACAACTTCAGAGAAAGATTTGACAGGTGCAAACTATCAGCAGACATCCTTCTTCCTCCGGGATCCGTTCCTCATTTCAGCTGATGGCCAGTGGACGTCAGAGGCAAAGAAACTGGCCCCTAATATAGACGAGGCAGCGCTTCAGATGGAGGTTGTGGATATGAGCTCATCTAATGTGCTCAAAGCACGACACAAGGACGTCAACGTGAGTGACTTTTGGATCAACGTGGTTCCCCAGAACCAATTAAAAAACATGAGAGCTACAGCAGTGATTCTACTCACAATGTTCCCCTCCACATACATATGTGAGTCATCGTTTTCTACAATGAATTCTATCAAGAATCAGGACAGAAACAGACTAACAAATGAACATCTGGATCAGTGCCTCAGGATTGCCACAACGGAATACAAACCCGACTTCAGAACGATTGCCTCATCCCGTCCCTGTCACTTCTCTCACTGATTGGTGAGTGAACCTCTGTATTTTGGTCAATTTCTAAATACTATTGTGGTATAATAATAATTACAACTATACTATAATAATACATCCATCCATCTTCAACCGCTTATCCGTAATCTGGTCATGGGGGCAACAGCTCCAGACTTCCCTCTTCAGAGCAATATTAGTAAAAAAAAACAAAAAAACAAGCAATAACACCAATACTATTTTCTTTAATTGTAATAACACATTTCATACTTAAATACAACAGAGATTAATTAAAAATAATAGATTAAATGAGAGACAATGACACGGAAACAGTGGAAAAACTAAAATCCCTCTCTCTCTCTCTCCTCTGTGTTCTCTCTCTGTCTGTCTGTCTGTCTGTCTGTCTGTCTGTCGGTCGGGCAGGGCAGGGCAGGGCAGAAGGAGGCAGGGCAGGGCAGAAGGAGGCAGGGCAGGGCAGGGCAGGGCAGAAGGAGGCAGGGCAGGGCAGAAGGAGGCAGGGCAGGGCAGAAGGAGGCAGGGCAGGGCAGGGCAGAAGGAGGCAGGGCAGGGCAGGGCAGAAGGAGGCAGGGCAGGGCAGGGCAGGGCAGGAGGAGGCAGGGCAGGGCAGGGCAGAAGGGGGCAGGGCAGGGCAGAAGGAGGCAGGGCAGGGCAGAAGGAGGCAGGGCAGGGCAGAAGGAGGCAGGGCAGGGCAGGGCAGGGCAGAAGGAGGCAGGGCAGGGCAGGGCAGAAGGAGGCAGGGCAGGGCAGAAGGAGGCAGGGCAGGGCAGGGCAGAAGGAGGCAGGGCAGGGCAGGGCAGGGCAGAAGGAGGCAGGGCAGGGCAGGAGGAGGCAGGGCAGGGCAGAAGGAGGCAGGGCAGGGCAGGGCAGAAGGAGGCAGGGCAGGGCAGGGCAGAAGGGGGCAGGGCAGGGCAGGGCAGGGCAGAAGGAGGCAGGGCAGGGCAGGGCAGAAGGAGGCAGGGCAGGGCAGGGCAGGGCAGAAGGAGGCAGGGCAGGGCAGAAGGAGGCAGGGCAGGGCAGGGCAGGGCAGAAGGAGGCAGGGCAGAAGGAGGCAGGGCAGGGCAGGGCAGGGCAGGGCAGAGGGAGGCAGGGCAGGGCAGAAGGAGGCAGGGCAGGGCAGGGCAGGAGGAGGCAGGGCAGGGCAGAAGGGGGCAGGGCAGGGCAGGGCAGAAGGAGGCAGGGCAGAAGGAGGCAGGGCAGGGCAGGGCAGGGCAGGGCAGGGCAGGGCAGGGCAGGGCAGGGCAGGGCAGAAGGAGGCAGGGCAGGGCAGGGCAGAAGGAGGCAGGGCAGGGCAGGGCAGGGCAGAAGGAGGCAGGGCAGGGCAGAAGGAGGCAGGGCAGAAGGAGGCAGGGCAGGGCAGAAGGAGGCAGGGCAGGGCAGGGCAGAAGGAGGCAGGGCAGAAGGAGGCAGGGCAGGGCAGGGCAGGGCAGGGCAGAAGGAGGCAGGGCAGGGCAGAAGGAGGCAGGGCAGGGCAGGGCAGAAGGAGGCAGGGCAGGGCAGGGCAGGAGGAGGCAGGGCAGGGCAGAAGGGGGCAGGGCAGGGCAGGGCAGAAGGAGGCAGGGCAGGGCAGAAGGAGGCAGGGCAGGGCAGGGCAGGGCAGGAGGAGGCAGGGCAGGGCAGGGCAGAAGGGGGCAGGGCAGGGCAGGGCAGGGCAGGGCAGGGCAGGGCAGGGCAGGGCAGGGCAGAAGGAGGCAGGGCAGGGCAGAAGGAGGCAGGGCAGGGCAGAAGGAGGCAGGGCAGGGCAGAAGGAGGCAGGGCAGGGCAGGGCAGAAGGAGGCAGGGCAGGGCAGAAGGAGGCAGGGCAGGAGGAGGCAGGGCAGGGCAGAAGGAGGCAGGGCAGGGCAGGGCAGGGCAGGGCAGGGCAGGGCAGGGCAGAAGGAGGGAAAGGAACACAAACTGGCAACTGAGATTAATTTCAGTGTCTGTATAACTCCCTGTTGGCTTAATCTGCATTGCTATTGAAATATGTTACACATCTGCATTAGCCTGCTATTGAAGCAGACTGCAACAGACAAATTACTTGTTGGTTCTTGATTTATTTTTTTATTTGATTTTAAGTACAACTGGCTGCTGTTAAAATAAATGGTTGGTTCTCAACTTATTTTGTTTCCAGAGTGCATTCTTTCTTTGTGTGACCCTCAACACAGGATTTATGACTTCCAGGGCTACATTATTAGTATCACACCCAATAATAGTGATTCTACGTTTATTATTTAATTTATACAATAAAAGCCCCAATTTTGTTTGCCGCGGGCGGCCCCGGCCCCCAGTCTGATACCCTAGACAAAATATGGCCCTTGGGGAAAATTAATTGGGGAACCCTGCAATAGGGTGACCAGATCCCAACTAACCAGATGTGGGACAAAGAGTGTGTTTGTGTGGGACAATGTGGGACACATGCAGGGTTGTGTCGTGGGCGTGAATAATGTGTATACGAAAACAAAAATAATAACATTTCTATTCCTCAATTAGACATTTCTATTCTGCCCCTCACATAGCATATCTATGCTTTGCCATCTGGTTGATTCAGTAGCACATAATAGGACTATGATGATAATAACTATAATAGAACTACTATGCAAATAAAATAAACTTAACAGAAATGCATTTAAATGAACTATTATTGGACAAACAGGACAATACACCAACCAACCAACCAATACACAATACACCAACCAACCAACCAATACAACTGGACAATACACCAACAAAACAACTGGACAATACACCAACCAACACAACTGGACAATTCACCAACCAACCAACCAATACAACTGGACCAACCAACCAACCAACCAACCAAGGGGCTTTGATTTGATTGTGAAGGCATGAATTACAACCAATAAGGAACCAATAAATAAATACTTTATCAAAGTATCCTCCTCCTAACAAAGCCAACTACTGCAAATTATTTTGAAATTATACAGGTAAAATAAATAAAAGATAAAATAAAATAGGTCAGCATTGGAGGCAACTCATAATAAATTAAATTGTAAACACACTTCTCCACCATAGCAGCACAGCCAGGATATACACTTTGTAGGTGTTTTTAGGTGTTTATGTTGTCCATTACAAGTCTGAAAGTCTCTCAGTTGTACTGTGTGGTAAACACTAGTTAGTTCAGCTGCTGTTACCTTTTCTTCTTGTTTTGGTTTTAGTACAAACGTGTCCATGCACCGTGAAGCCTCCTTTTGATCAACACGTTGCTTCAAGTCGTTATTCACCTCCTCCGTGTGTCACTGAGAAACGACTCGAATTACAAATGTCACAGAAGACTCTTTCAATATGCCTTGCACTGCATGGCTTCTTCACCCACGGATAAATAGTTTCCCTGTGCTTGTTGTAACTGCACTTCATGTTCTTCCCCTTTCTCCTCCATGTTTTAGCTAAGACGCTAACTCGTTGTACTGTGTTTCGTGCGTTGTTTTGTTTTGGTGGGTGTTTCACTAAACTATCCGCACCGCATTGATTTGATTTCCCCCTCTCTGCCTGGCCGTTTGATTGACAGCCAATCCTTCCTACCTACCTACACACACACACACACAGTCACGGTCCGCCCCCTGGCCCTGTCATGACCATAGATATATATAAACTCTAGATGGCTCAAGGCGGAGTTTCTGACGTCGTTCACCCGGCAGCCATCTTACTTCGGGGCTACAGTACAGTATGTTCAATGGCAGCTCAAACAGAAACAGTCATAACTCGCTCAAATCTTGACGGATTTACAAACGGGTTGGTTTATTACAAACGTTGTCAACGTGGCTATGATTCAGTACGCTTATCTGCTTAATTTTTTTTATATGAACGTCGTATAAAAGCATATAAGTATGCGGACATCTGACGTTTATAACAAACCAAACCGTTTGAAAATCGGTTGAAAATTGAGCAAGTTATGGTCATTTAAGAGTACATGCCCCATAGACACAATGTTATGTGGCCCGAGGTAAGATGGCCGCCACGTAACGACGTCGCTCTCCATTGGCCAACAGCGCGGGTGAGCTATCTAGAGTTTATATGGTCATGACAGCCTCCACAGCTCTGCTGCTCTCCCACAGAGCCACAGATAAAGCTGCTCTCCCACAGAGCCACAGATAAAGCTGCTTTCTCCCACAGAGCCACAGATAAAGCTGCTCTCCCACAGAGCCACAGATAAAGCTGCTCTCCCACAGAGCCACAGATAAAGCTGCTCTCTCCCACAGAGCCACAGATAAAGCTGCTCTCTCCCACAGACCCACAGATAAAGCTGCTCTCCCACAGAGCCACAGATAAAGCTGCTCTCCCACAGAGCCACAGATAAAGCTGCTCTCCCACAGAGCCACAGATAAAGCTGCTCTCCCACAGAGCCACAGATAAAGCTGCTCTCCCACAGAGCCACAGATAAAGCTGCTCTCTCCCACAGAGCCACAGATAAAGCTGCTCTCCCACAGAGCCACAGATAAAGCTGCTCTCCCACAGAGCCACAGATAAAGCTGCTCTCCCACAGAGCCACAGATAAAGCTGCTCTCTCCCACAGACCCACAGATAAAGCTGCTCTCCCTTTTTCATGTCAAGGACCCCCAGAATTCTCTCTATTGGGCTACGGACCCCCATCTGAAAATATGTAGTTCCAGGGACCCCCCAGAAGCAAATATTTTAGTTAAAAATGTTCGCTCTGAAATATATATTCAAAGATTTGCGCCACATTTTAACGATTTTTCAAAAATAGCAGACCTACAAGCTCACTCGGTGGCGCGCTATGAGCTTGTAGATCTGCCATTTTTCAATAGCTAAATTATAACATAATGTTTAACCCATTTAGGCCTGACGTCGAAACAAAAAAAGTCTTCTGAAAGAATATATATATTGTTATATTCAAAGATTTGTGTTGCATTTTCACGATTTTTGAGTGGTGCAACCACTCCAAGGAACAGCAATGTCCGTGTTCACATATGTGTTCATTAGAGGAAATCTTGAAAAAACAAGAAGGTGGCCGCACACGCCAATAGCCAGAGTGCCAATATTTTATTAGGACAGCAGGTAAGACAAAAATGAATCCAACGTTTCGGCGGTTAAGCCTTCATCAGGGAATACAGAGCACATAATGGTTCACACTTAAGTATGGTGCCAGAGAGTCATGCAACCAATCAGAAGGGGGTAGGGGAACACGGGTTAAGTAAGACCTGTCCCTATGATATGAGAGGTAGGGATCAAGGTCATGTGGTGTCTCAAGTTCACATACAAAAGGAGTTTATCTCAAAGATGACTATAAGGCCTCATAAGGGGCTCTGGAATATACATTCCTTGTCATAGAGACACTAAAATGTATCTGAGAAATACAACAGATATACAATTGTGAAATAATAGAACCATACAACAGCGAAATGTATACAAAATAAAATACATAATTAAATACATTCAATGCAATCAATATAGAAAAATATTCAAAGATTTTTTGTGGATTAAATCCATGTACTGACAATAGACCTGAATGCCCCTCTTTATGATGGAGTAAGCCTACAGTATAGTTATAGGTCACCTGCAGGTGAAAAGGGGGAAGGCGGCCATTACAATTAAGGTTAAAAGATGGGTTTACCAAAGAATAATTAAAAGGTTAAGTATTAGGTACAAAAATATTTTAATTGTATTTTGTTTTTACAAAAAGGATTTGAGGTCAAAATCTACATTAAGGCCAAGAGGAGATAGTGTTTTAAGAACTGAATCCAGAAAGCTTCGCGTTTAAGCAGAAGCTGATCAATCTGTCCTCTTCTAGGTACAGACACTTTTTCTATGCCACACGGGCATGTCAGAAGGTAAATGACAGCCCTAGTTGTGCAGGTAATAATGCCTCTGATGGGGATATTTTTACCAGAATGAGGATGCTTACATTTATGACATTTGCGAGTGCTGTTGCATTGAGCGCAGGAGCCACATTTATAGTTGCCATTAGGGATAGGAGCCAATACACGTTGAGTGGGGGTTGGGACAGGGGGTAAATCGGACTTGACCAAGTGATTTCTAAGATTCTGACCACGAGAGAAAACAATCAGAGGAGGTTTGGAAAAGGTGTTATTAAATAGTGAATCCGATTGTAAAATATGCCAGTGTTTTTTTATAATATGACTGAAATTTTCAGACACTTTAGAATAGGTAGTGGAGAAGATGGTTCACTGAGTCTTGTTTTAGAATAGGTAGTGGAGAAGATGGTTGACTGAGTCTTGTTTTAGAATAGGTAGTGGAGAAGATGGTTGACTGAGTCTTGTTTTAGAATAGGTAGTGGAGAAGATGGTTGACTGAGTCTTGTTTTAGAATAGGTAGTGGAGAAGATGGTTGACTGAGTCTTGTTTTAGAATAGGTAGTGTAGAAGATGGTTGACTGAGTCTTGTTTTAGAATAGGTAGTGGAGAAGATGGTTGACTGAGTCTTGTTTTAGAATAGGTAGTGGAGAAGATGGTTGACTGAGTCTTGTTTTCTGACCGTCTGTGAAATAAATCAGACCTAGGTTTATGATTGATCTTATCCAGGGTGTTGTCAATCTGGGTATTGGAATAGCCCCGTTCTTTAAATTTAGCCTGCATTTTTATCAAATGCCGGTTCAAATCCGTAGGTTTATTGCAAATACGTTTGACTCTGCAAAATTGGCTATATGGTAGGCTGTTTTTTAGATGTAGCGGGTGACAACTGTCAGCTCTCAGTAGGCTGTTTCGGTCAGTAGGCTTAGTGTAGAGGTCAGTATATAAAACACCATCTTCTCCCCTGCAGATCAGTAGATCCAGAAAGTTCAAAGAATGAAAATCAAAAGACATGGTAAATTTCAGATGATCTGAACATGAGTTAACAAACAAAAAAAAGTTATTAAGTTGTTCTCTTGTACCATTTTCTTTTCCAAAGAGTTATATTAGCTAACAATGGGTTTTGAGCAGGATTGAGAATCTTTGATTTCTCTAGGTACCCAACATACAGGCCTGCGTAATTAGGGGCCATAGGTGACCCCATCGCTACACCCCTCTTTTGTAGAAAATAGTCATCCTGAAACATGAAGTAATTGTGTGTAAGTACTAGCTCAGCCAGATTGACAATGCACGAGTTAGAGGGTATGGCTGAGGTAGGGCGCTCTAATAGGAAATGTTCCAGGGCCTGGATGCCGCCTTCGTGAGGTACATTTGTGTACAGCGACTCTACATCCAGCGTGACCAGAAAGGTATCTGCTCTTAAGGGTTCAAGGTTTTCAACAATGGATATCATGTGACCTGTGTCTTTCACATAGGACGGGAGGAGTTCATTAAAAGGTTTAATAAAAAAAGTCTACAAAAGAAGAGAGGTGCTGTTACTGAGTCGATGCCCGATATAATGGGGCGACCTGGGGGTTTCTCAAAGTTTTTATGAAGTTTAGGTAAAATATAGAACACTGGTGTCTTAGGATGCTGTTTATTAAGAAATTCAAATTCCTTTTTTGTAATCTCACCAGAACGTAAAAAACCTTGTAGAGTCATTTACTGTACCCTTGAAGTAACAGGATTACTGGGAAGTTTTGTGTAAGAGGTTTCATCCAGTAACTGTCTGACATTCCATGACATAATCACATTTATTGAGCAAAACAACAGCGCCCCCTTTATCAGCCTCTTTAATTACAATGTAATTATCAGACTTGAGATCAAGCAAAGCTTTGCTTCTCGTCTATATTAAGATTACAATGAGATATGTGTGCATCTTTTTCTTGTAACAGTGACATTATCTCTTGTTCAACCAGTCTACAATAAGTTTCAATAGACGCATTGCGATTGCTAGGAGGGATAAAGGTGCTTTTATTTCTGAATGGAGTAGGCATGGCAGTAACATTAGCGTCAGAAGGGAGAGGTGGGGCCACAGCCGAATCAGAACTAGGCATAACAAATTCTCTCAGACGTATTTGTCTGAAGAATTTAAACAAATCCACTTTCACATCAAAGTCACTTGATTGATTAGTAGGAACAAAACTTAAACCTCTGCTTAGTAATGACAGGTGGGCGTGGCTGAGCTCCTTACTTGACAGGTTTACGACATTCAGTCCCGTTGTGACCTGCTGTATGAGCGGGTCTGTGGTCTCCGGGAGAATACTACCACCATCATAACTACATTATAATCACTTACTATAACAAAACTTTAATGAACCAAATCACAATCAAAAAGTTAAATGAATCTGACCTGAGAGTCTCCACACACACACACACACACACACACACACACACACACACACTAGGGCATTAACGACTTGAGATTTTTCCAAGTCGACTTGTCAGACAGTAAAGTCGAAGTTGAGTCGATTTATCGTTTTGTACGACGGGGGGGGGGGGTGCTCAAATACGGAGCATGTCAAACAAAGCACTGCGCACACACACAGTGGCCTCTCCAATATGGCACAGTGTATGTATCATCTATATGGCAAAGCGCTGATTATCAAAACATAAAACTATAATAGTAAATACTAAACAGTGTGTGCGTCGCGCGTCCCCGTGGGCCGCGGAGAGGCTCACGGCCCGGTCGCGAACCGTTTGTTGGGCCGCCGGCCACGGGGAAGAGAAAAGGAATAAAAAAGCCTCAAATTGGGCAGGCACTTTAGACCATGCGGGCGCTGACTCGGAGGGGGAAGTGAGGGCTGCCCCAGCCTGTGAGCTCGCAGATCTACGCTTCATGCAACGAATGTACCCGTACGTTTGTTCTATTAAAGGGTAGATCCGCCACCGTTTGGGGGGCTGCTGAGCCCCCAAACGGTGGCGGATCTACCCTTTATAGAACGAACGTAGCGATATGGCAGCGGTGGCCGAACGGATAGCGGCGCGGTCTAGATACCGGAAGGTTCCCAGTTCGAATCAGCCGTCCGACACGTTAAAATTACCACCGCTGAAATGCCCTTGAACAAGGCATCAACCACTACGATGAAATGTGTTCTATGAGCAGGGCCTGGCTGGAAACAAGTTATTGAGCTTAGCCCAGATACCCTGGGTAAATATAGATTTCATTTCATTTCATTTCATATGCTGTGAGCTTAGCCTGTTGCTAACGCGACCGCCCTTCTCTCTCTCTCTCTCTCTCTCTCTCTGAGTCTCTCTCTCTCTCTCTCTCTCTCTAACGCGTCTCTCTCTTTCTCTCTCTCTCTCTCTAGCGTCTCTCTCTTTCTCTCTCTCTCTCTCTCCCGTTGAAGTTGCAATAGTTGGATCACTCAACACAGACCAGAAAAGATAACACAACAGGATAGGGGGCATCATTGGCACACAGCGCCAGCAGCAGCGCGCAGCACAGCGCAGCGGCCCGAGAACACAATACAAAATATGATATGGGGAAAACTTTTTTTTTTTTTCTTTTTTCAACTTTCGACTTGTCCTAATGTGAATCGACTTGTGTTAATGAAATCGATAAATCGATAAATCGATTTTTTAGTGAATGCCCTAACACACACACACACACACACACACACACACACACACACACACACACACACACACACACACACACACACACACACACACACACACACACACACACACACACACACACACACACACACACACACACACAAAATAAAAGCCTGGCTACTGAAGGCTAGTCTGTCTCAGTCCCTCATATCTCTGGACACTTTCTTCATACTGAGAACTGCACAGAAACGCTATTAACCCATTTTGGACTGAGGTCGATTAAAAAAAAGGCTTCTAAATCCTAACATTTTACTGAAAAACCTATGTTTCTATGTCAGTGGTGCTCAACCTTTTTCATGTCAAGGACCCCCAGAATTCTCTCTATTGGGCCACGGACCCCCATCTGAAAATATGTAGTTCCAGGGACCCCCCAGAAGCAAATATTTTAGTTAAAAATGTTCGCTCTGAAATATATATTCAAAGATTTGCGCCACATTTTAACGATTTTTCAAAAATAGCAGATCTACAAGCTACGAGCTTGTAGGTCTGCTATTTTTCAATGGCTAAATTATAACATAATGTTTAAAACACCAAAAGGGGTTCCCGCCCAAAATTGATTAAAACACCAAAAGGGGTTCCTGCCCAAAATGGATTAAAACACCAAAAAGGGTTCCTGCCCAAAATGGATTAAAACACCAAAAGGGGTTCCCGCCCAAAATGGATTAAAACACCAAAAGGGGTTCCTGCCCAAAATGGGTTAAAACACCAAAAGGGGTTCCTGCCCAAAATGGGTTAAAACACCAAAAGGGGTTCCCGCCCAAAATGGGTTAATTATAAAGTAAGCTATGCTTCTACGCTTTCATATATGGAGTATACGGTTGTCTACGCACATACGCGTAGTTAGCACCATTAGGTACCGTTAGCCTAGCTACGTTTATAAATGTAGATAGCAGTGAAAAAGTTAATATAAATTCAAAATTCAAAACTAGGGGATGACACTCTGACAACAAAACACATTGAACCACTCAGAGGTGTTTAGGTTTTAAATGTGGTATCTCAGCATAAAGACTACATACATTAGTCACTGTATCTTATCAATATTATGGTCTGTGTGAGTTACCATGATATTAACCTCATCCACACTCTTCAAATACTACCACCATCATAACTACATTATAATCACTTACTATAACAGAACTTTAATTAACCAAATAATAATAATAAAATAAAAAAATGTTAAATGAATCTGACCTGAGAGTCTCCAGACAACAGTTTGGGCTCTTCAGTGCAGCACAGATGAGATCCAGTCCAGAATCCCTCAAGCCGTTTCCACTCAAGTCCAGTTCTCTCAAATGGGACGGATTGGAGCTGAGAGCTGAAGCCACAACTTCAATGTGTTCCTTCTTGAGGTCACAGCCAGCAAGTCTGTAATTACAGATTAAATGTAAAATCAGAGATGATCAAAACAGAACAGACCATGTTCACTGTCAAGGAGGTTCCTTGTGGTGCTGACTGAAATGTGTGTGTTTGGATACTGTTCTGTCAAGGAGGTTCCCTGTGGTGCTGTCTGTGTTTGGATACTTTTATAGCTAAGCAAATAGCGGCAGTGAGTAACACATATTTAATTTAAATGTGCTCATAACTTTCCACTGTTCTCATTTGATTGTAATACAAACATTAAATAATGAAAACGATCCCAACTCGCTGCTGTTGTTCCACTCTATGGCAGTGAAGTGAAGAAATGTTCTGTCAACAGATGAACAGCCTGTATGGCCGCATGCCACGGCACAATCACCCTGATATCACTAAATATACTCAACACAAATCACACTTGAATTGCAATACTAATATAAATATGAAGTATCTCTCTCTCTCTCTCTCGTTAACATTCACACTACTAACCTGGCCGTTTTGCAGTTCTTCACAGCTGGGACCAGTCTCTGTCGCCCCTCCTTTGATGTCTTGTATTTCTGCAGGTCCAACTCCTCCAGAACGTCCTCTGAAATCTGCAGCATGGAGGCCAGAGCTGAACACTGAGGCACAGAGAGTTCCTTCCCTGAGCTTTTCTCTGACTCCAGGTACTGTTGGATCCCCCTACTGACTGACGGGTCGTTCATCTCCATCAGACAGTGGAAGATGTTGATACATCTGTCAGGAGAGGCATCATCATCACTCATATTCTTCAGGTTGTTGATGGCTCTCTGGATCTCCTCTGGACTGTTCTGTGTCTGATCCAGCAAGCCTCCTAACAGACTCTGGTTGGACTGCAGTGAGAGACCATGAAGGAAGCGGACAAAGAGGTCCAGGTGACCACTCTCACTCTTCAGGGTTTTCTTTATAGCAGCCTCCAGGAAGTCAGACAGGGAACTGTTACTGTTGAAACGGCTGTCTTCCAGGAATGCTTTCAGGACCTCAATGTTCTTGTTTCTCTTTGTGAACATTTGCCTCTTGTTCCTCTGTGTGAAACAGTGGGACAGGTAGACTGCAGCCAGAAACTCCTGGATGCTCAGATGAACGAAGCAGTAGACCGTTTCGTGGAAGAACAAACCGTCTTCTTTGAAGAAGGTTGTGCAAAAGCCCAGGTTTTTCAAGTCCTTTTTCACATCAAGACCACACGCCTTCAGGTCTTTCTCATAGAAAATGATGTTGCCTTTGATCAGTTGGTGAAACGCCAGCTCGGCCAACTTCAGAAGAACTTTTCCTGCATCCTTTATGAGCTTCTCTCTGTCTGCCTCGCCTAGTGCAGGATTCTCCCGCTGCATCTCACCCATCAGGAAGTGGCAGAACAGCTCAACCAGGGTTTTGGGCAGCCTGAATGTCGTCTCCATGTTCTTCACCATGTTCTTCACAACGGTAGCAAGGATCCAACAGAAGACTGGGAGTTCACACATGGTGAGGAGCATCTTTGATTCTTTGATGTAAGAGAAGATTGATCTGGCCTGGTTCTCACTGAACGTCTTCATGAAGAACTCCGTCTTCTGGTCATCTGTGATAAACCCTCGTACTTCTGTCATCCTGTTTACAAACTCCTTAGGGATCTGATTGGCTGCTACAGGTCGCGAGGTTATCCAGATGCGAGCAGAGGGGAGGAGCTTCCCCTTGATGAGGTTTACAAGGAGAACTTCCACTGGGTAAGAGTCGTTGACATTCATGAGGCCAATTTCTGTTTTGAAATCAAAATGGAAATTATTTTCATCATAACCATCCAGAACAAACATGACTTTGAAGGGGCTGTCGTTGTAGTCTCCTGACTTCTGCAATTCAGTGAAGATAAGATTAAGAATGTCTTCCTCAATAAATCTGGTTTCCACGATGCAGCAGTGAATTAGCTGTGCCAAAGTAAACTTCTGTCCCTTGAGCAGATTTAACTGCCGGAACTTGAGCGGGAACACGAGGTGTGGATCTTGGGAGAAACATTTCTTGGCCCAGTCAGACATAAATTTGTGTACGAGAAACGTTTTTCCAACTCCTGCACACCCAACGGTCAGCACTGTTCTTTTGATTAGTCCAGAAAGGTCTTTGAAGATTTGACCGAGTTGGATTTCCTCTCTTGCCATCTTCATCTCCATCTGTCTGACCTCATGATGGCTGTGGATGTCTGTTCTTTTGATGTCTACATTGTAGAGCGGGGTGAAGACGTTTTTAAACACAACCTCAGTCTCTGTGCCCAAATTTACACTCAGATATGAACTGTTCATGTTGCGTTGAAGCTGCTCTTCATAGTCAGTGATGTGACGATATCCTGGTGTTCTCTCCAACAGACCTGTAGCGAACAAATAAATTCTATGTTTAACAGCCTGAGAGAGAGAGAGAGAGACAGAGACAGACAGACAGACAGACAGACAGACAGACAGACAGACAGACAGACAGACACAGACCTCTCAGTTTGGCGGCGGCCCTCTCCCTCTCCCTCTCCCGTCTTGCCTCGAGTTCTGCTGTCAAAGCTGATGAGAGACAGTGATTGGTCAGTGAGATGTGAGGCAGTGATTGGTCAGTGAGATGTGAGACAGTGATTGGTCAGTGAGATGTGAGACAGTGATTGGTCAGTGAGATGAGAGACAGTGATTGGTCAGTGAGGACACTATAGGATCATTCTCGTCTTCACATAATGACACAGATGGATGGATTTATATCAATATAGATTGTAAATAAATATAGTTACAAATAAATTAAAGACTCACGAGGTGTCTTGTTCCAGATGAAAACTCCAAGTCCTACTGTCACCACGACGACAGTAACAATAATCCCATGTCTTAATCCTCTGCCTGTTGGTCCTTTAGGAGCTGAAAGACAGAAATAGAAAAGAAAATCTATTTATATATTTTTTTAAATTCCCCTGCGAATGCTTCCTAGTAAAACAGGAAATGAACAGATCCACTTCCGGGTTGCACCATCTAGCCCCACCCCCCTCATAGAGTTGTGGGTGGAGTTTCAAGACAATCAGACAAACCGGAAGTAGGAATTATAGTTTTATGAAAGTGGAAGTCCGTACGGCTTTCCACTTTCATAAAACAATAATTCCTACTAACCCTAAACCCACCAGGTTTGGGACCTTTAGCTGCAAACTGGAGTTATGGCTGTTTAAAGCCCAGCCAATAGGATTCAATAATCATAGTCCCCCTAGCAACCCCTCAAGGACCCCTGGGGGTCCCCGGACCGCACTTTGATAACCACTGGCATGGCTGGCAAATGGGAGGAGAGATGGACAGAACCCCTGGGCAATGGGATTACATACATCCAGGCTATGGGATATAAAGTAACAGATCTTCTTGGCAAATTGGAGATGACATGGACGGAAACAACAACCACTATATTAATGACAAGTATTTCCTACAGCTTTAAGTCCACAAATCTGAACTAACCCTTACACACACACGCACACACTAAACTATACCTCTGTAAAACGGGTTGTCTACAGCCTCGCTCTGCTCCACACTGAACCAGTTCTTTATCGCACAGGATATTCTTTTAACTTTTCTCCCTTCCTCGTCGTTGCTGATCGTCACCGCCCGGGAGTCGGGTTCGCTCCATTCCTCATCGTTGTAGATCCTGGTCTCGTTGGGTTTGGGTCGAGTCCATTTCTCATCGTGGAACCTCCATCGATAGGTGACCACGGCCGACTCTGTGACGTCTCCGAATACGATGCAGTGCAGCGTGCAGCTGCTGGAGTTGGAGTCACATGGAGCCACGATGGATAGCTCTGGATGTGGGACTTTCTCTGTTGAGGACACAGAATGAACACATGAAGAATTAACCCATTCTGATGGATAGCTCTGGATGTGGGACTCTCTCTGTTGAGGACACAGAATGAACACATGAAGAATTAACCCATTCTGATGGATAGCTCTGGATGTGGGACTTTCTCTGTTGAGGACACAGAATGAACACATGAAGAATTAACCCATTCTGATGGATAGCTCTGGATGTGGGACTCTCTCTGTTGAGGACACAGAATGAACACATGAAGAATTAACCCATTCTGATGGATAGCTCTGGATGTGGGACTTTCTCTGTTGAGGACACAGAATGAACACATGAAGAATTAACCCATTCTGGGCGGGAACCCCTTTTGGTGTTTTAAACATCGTTATAATTTAGCTATTGAAAAATAGCAGATCTACAAGCTTGTAGATCTGCTATTTTTGAAAAATCGAAGAACGACTGACATAGAAAAATAGCTTTTTCAGAAAACTGTCAGGATGTAGAAGAACATTTTTAGAATCTGATCTCAGGTCAAAATGGGTTAATGCACCACACATCTACACGCGCGCACGCACACACGCGCACACGCACACACGCACACACACACACACACACACACACACGACGAGATGTTAACATGCCTCCTGCTGACCCTGAACTGACCTCATGCTTCCTTCTATGCATGAGGAGTCCAAGCCCCATCTTTTCACCCGACAGGAGAGGGAGTTTCCCCAGTTGGAAACATGCGTGGAAGGAACGCGAACACGTTATTCCAAGCAGTTATTCCTTTCCCCGGCTGGCCAGAGGGAGGCGGTATGAGCCGGATTTCGATTACATCTTTAGCCCAGCCCGATACTGCACCACATCAAAATATCTACTGTTTCTAAAGTGTAGTTGCTTATTTGGTCTTGTTTCTAAAGTGTAGTTGTTTATTTGGTCTTGTTTCTAAAGTATAGTTGCTTATTTGATCTTGTTTCTAAAGTGTAGTTGTTTATTTTGTCTTGTTTCTAAAGTGTAGTTGTTCATTTGGTCTTGTTTCTAAAGTGTAGTTGCTTATTTGGTCTTGTTTCTAAAGTGTAGTTGCTTATTTGGTCTTGTCTCTAAAGTGTAGTTGCTTATTTGATCTTGTTTCTAAAGTGTAGTTGTTTATTTTGTCTTGTTTCTAAAGTGTAGTTGTTCATTTGGTCTTGTTTCTAAAGTGTAGTTGCTTATTTGGTCTTGTTTCTAAAGTGTAGTTGCTTATTTGGTCTTGTCTCTAAAGTGTAGTTGCTTATTTGGTCTTGTTTCTAAAGTGTAGTTGTTTATTTGGTCTTGTTTCTAAAGTATAGTTGCTTATTTGATCTTGTTTCTAAAGTGTAGTTTATTTTGTCTTGTTTCTAAAGTGTAGTTGTTCATTTGGTCTTGTTTCTAAAGTGTAGTTGCTTATTTGGTCTTGTTTCTAAAGTGTAGTTGCTTATTTGGTCTTGTCTCTAAAGTGTAGTTGCTTATTTGATCTCGTTTCTAAAGTGTAGTTGTTTATTTTGTCTTGTTTCTAAAGTGTAGTTGTTTATTTGGTCTTGTTTCTAAAGTGTAGTTGTTTATTTGGTCTTGTTTCTAAAGTGTAGTTGCTTATTTGATCTTGTTTCTAAAGTGTAGTTGTTTATTTGGTCTTGTTTCTAAAGTGTAGTTGCTTATTTGGTCTTGTTTCTAAAGTGTAGTTGCTTATTTGGTCTTGTTTCTAAAGTGTAGTTGCTTATTTGGTCTTGTTTCTAAAGTGTAGTTGCTTATTTGGTCTTGTTTCTAAAGTGTAGTTGTTTATTTGGTCTTGTTTCTAAAGTGTAGTTGCTTATTTGGTCTTGTTTCTAAAGTGTAGTTGCTTATTTGGTCTTGTTTCTAAAGTGTAGTTGTTTATTTGGTCTTGTTTCTAAAGTGTAGTTGTTTATTTGGTCTTGTTTCTAAAGTGTAGTTGCTTAGTTGGTCTTGTTTCTCAATGTTGTATAAACCAGTGGTTCTCATGTTCAGGGACCTGAAGCCCCGTATCGCTGCGGTGTGCCAGGAGAGTAGACTGTACGTTATTGAGAGAGAGAAGTCAGTTGTTTGAGAGTTGAGTTTTCAGAGCGATTTAGTTCAGATTGAGCAGTGCATATAGTAGCAGTAGTAGTATTTATTATAGTAGTATTTAGTTCAGATTGAGCAGTGCATATAGTAGCAGTAGTAGTATTTATTATAGTAGTATTTAGTTCAGATTGAGCAGTGCATATAGTAGCAGTAGTAGTATTTATTATAGTAGTATTTAGTTCAGATTGAGCAGTGCATATAGTAGCAGTAGTAGTATTTATTATAGTAGTATTTAGTTCAGATTGAGCAGTGCATATAGTAGCAGTAGTAGTATTTATTATAGTAGTATTTAGTTCAGATTGAGCAGTGCATATAGTAGCAGTAGTAGTATTTATTATAGTAGTATTTAGTTCAGATTGAGCAGTGCATATAGTAGCAGTAGTAGTATTTATTATAGTAGTATTTAGTTCAGATTGAGCAGTGCATATAGTAGCAGTAGTAGTATTTATTATAGTAGTATTTAGTTCAGATTGAGCAGTGCATATAGTAGCAGTAGTAGTATTTATTATAGTAGTATTTAGTTCAGATTGACCAGTGCATATAGTAGCAGCAGTAGTAGTATTTATTATAGTAGTATTTAGTTCAGATTGAGCAGTGCATATAGCAGCAGTAGTAGTATGTATTATAGTAGTATTTAGTTCAGATTGAGCAGTGCATATAGTAGCAGTAGTAGTATTTATTATAGTAGTATTTAGTTCAGATTGAGCAGTGCATATAGCAGTAGTAGTAGTATGTATTATAGTAGTATTTATAGTATAGAGTTTAGTTTTAGTAGTTCCGTCCGTTTACTAGTAGGCTAGTAGTTTAGTTGTATTTCAGGTCAGTAATAGATATAGTTGGTAGTCGGTTATGGTAGTATTAGTAGCAGTTTAGTGTTTAGTATAGTAGAGATTTAGTTTAGCTCCATCAGTTTGTGTCTCCATTATGCCCCTCCCCCTTCCCTGGACTGATCCATCACATGGAGGACCGGCTGATCCCAAACATGCTCTAATAAATGTTTCAATAAAATAAAATACCAAAACAAATCATAAAGGACAGACAATAATAGATCCATAACGACGAGTCATACTTACTCATCTCTTTAAGCACGTAAACCTTGTGGTGAGGTCTGTAGTTGATCTCCACAGAATACACCCCCATGTCTTCTACGGTCATGTTGTCGATGACCAGCCGTCCAGTGTGTGTGTCCAGTGTTGTGCGGTTTTTAAACGTCCCGTAGAAATCCAGACGAAAATCCGGTTCCCGTTCTGCTACTTTGTTGGCTGTTAAATGACCACAAATCAAAGGTTATTGATACCTGCCTACAGTTTCTATCTGGTCATCCCAGCTTAGTAAAATGTTAAAAGTTATTCTCATGGCTTAGGACGACCGTTGAGCCGATTCTACTCTATGGTTCCGAGACATGGACACTTTCAAAAAGTGTCCACTTTCTAATGAGAGCGCAAAATCTGTCTTGGAAGAGCCACCCATCGACTAAATCTAATATATGCCAACCTTCTCTGCGTTTCTTCACTAGTCTGATCCAGAAGAACACAGTCTGCCAGCCACTGCTACAGAGCTGACAATGAGGTTATATCTTCCCTTCTTCTCTGGAGTCCTGCCTCGAAGCAGACCAGAGGTAGAAAACTGTCGTTCCCTGATGTCATCGCTAGGGACACATGCATCAGTAAGCAGGAACTGGGGATGGCAATGAAGGACCGGAAAGTCTGGCGTGGCATTGTGAAATCCATGATCTCGACCGCGGTCGAAAAATGATGATCTATCTTATATCTACCTACCTCTCTATCTACGTATCTATCTACGTATCTATCTATGTATCTACGCATCTATCTATCAATCTATCTACGTATCTATCTATCTATCTATCTATCTATCTATCTATCTACGTATCTACGTATCTACGCATCTATCTATCAATCTATCTATCTACCTACCTCTCTCTATCTATCAGGCATCAGTTTGAAGCTCTACTGTCTCATCATCAGTCCACATACCAAGCCAGGGTGCGGTTACATCGGGTGCGTGCGTCCACATGATGAAGGTGACGGCGTCAGGAACAGAGCGGATGTCTGGTTGCAGTTCCACACGGATGCCTCTGCCTCGCGGTGGAAGGTACGTTACCTCTTGGTCTGTGGAGAGACACGTAGGTCAGTCAAGTTGAACAGTTCAATATATATATATATATATATATACAAACATTTGGGCCACATTTTCAAGGTTTTTCGTAAATAGCAGACCTTGTAGCGCGGCACTCGGTGCCGCACTACAAGGTTGTAGATCTGCTTGTAGATCTGCTATTTTTCAATAGCTAAAGTATAACATAATGCTTAAAACACCAAAAGGGGTTTCCGACCCAAAATGGGTTAATAACAAGCCCAACACTGGTCATGATTATGAACATTCAATCTTACCAACAAGGAGCTGGATCGTACTGCTGCCCACGTGTGGAACAAGACAGCGGTAGGTCCCTTCGTCCGAGAAGCTCACCCCGGTCAGCCTCATTGAGATGTCACCACGAGACAGCTTGTCATGGAGCAGGGACGTCCTCCGTTTGTACGACGGGTGCACGGGTAGAATCAAGGTACGTCCGTCTCGGAGAACGCAAACGTCTGGTGGCACCAGGTCAGCTCTGGTCCAAAACACTGACCTACTCTCCATGTTGACCGGAGGGTCAACGTGACATGGAAGGATCACCTCGCCTCTCAGTCTGGCCAGCACAGGTTGAGAGGACCCGTTGACCTGGTGGAGTCCTACAAACACAACACAGGTTGAGAGGACACATTGACCTGGTGGAGTCCTAAAAACACAACACAGGTTGAGAGGACCCGTTGACATGGTGGAGTCCTAAAAACACAACACAGGTTGAGAGGACCCGTTGACCTGGTGGAGTCCTAAAAACACAACACAGGTTGAGAGGACCCGTTGACCTGGTGGAGTCCTAAAAACACAACACAGGTTGAGAGGACCCGTTGACCTGGTGGAGTCCTAAAAACACAACACAGGTTGAGAGGACCCGTTGACCTGGTGGAGTCCTAAAAACACAACACAGGTTGAGAGGACCCGTTGACCTGGTGGAGTCCTAAAAACACAACACAGGTTGAGAGGACCCGTTGACCTGGTGGAGTCCTAAAAACACAACACAGGTTGAGAGGACCCGTTGACCTGGTGGAGTCCTAAAAACACAACACAGGTTGAGAGGACCCGTTGATTCTTCATATCCAAATGAGTGAAACGGCCGGTGTGTTTATGTTTATTCATTGTAATAATCAATATCGCTATGATGATTTATCGCCGCTCCGCGTGACAGCATGTAGTCTCTGTCTCAGATCCCTTCTCACCGCCGGCCGCCGGGGCACTGAGCCAGTCTGCTGGTCATGCAGGCTGCAGTGCCCATAGCACGCACACACGCACTCACACACGTGCACACACGCACACACACACCTTGTCCGCGGCCTCAAAATGCCTCTCTCTCTTCGGGCATACACTGAGCCGTCAGCCAAACAAATATAAGTCATTCTCATGGCTTTCTTTTAGCGCGGGACCCCCCCTGGGACCGAGGCTAGCCGTATGTTATGTTATTAAAACAGATGAGTATAAGCCTGGGACCGAGGCTAGCCGTATGTTATGTTATTGAAACAGGAAGACAACCCCGTCTTCCTGTGACTGTCTATCTCCAACAATACTATAGCCTACTATATATATATATATATATATATATAAACAATACTATAGCCTACCTACGCTTTAGAAATGCATCACCATTGTTGGAGTATATAGTATGCAGCCCATGTAATGCGTAAAAATAAGCGCATCGATGAATGAATGAATGAATAAATAACGTCTGTTTCTGATGGGATTCGAACCCTTCCATTTGTCAGCATAAAGCGTACTAGACACGGAGTGTACTCCAGTACGCCATTACTAGCGACGATATTGTGCAATCAAAGTCAAATCATAGAGTATAAAACCGTGCAGCCATGAACACAAAATGGACATGGGACCTAGATTAAGTTAAAATCTCAATCACCACAGGCACATTTATTTCCAACACGACTTGTTGCCAACTTGCCAACATCTCCAACCATATCATCACCTAAATTAATAAATTATTGTTAAATTAATAAGTCATTGTTATACAGGCTACTCAGAAATAGTAAATATATACGATAGGTTAGATTTGTTTTGAATCCTGTGAGATGCTGACAGTTATTTATTTATTTATTCAGTCATCCGTTGATTTATTTTTATTTTGACGCTTTAAATGGGCTGAATATTGTGTGTGACACATTAGCACCATTAGCTTTGATAATTTGGAGCGCATTGACTGGCCAAGGGCCGATTCATACTCCTATTTTACCGCTGTTTCGGCGCTGTAGAGCCGAAATGATTTCGGCTCGTCAGAAATTTTCAGTAGCACAGAAGAGCCGACTTTAGGACGGTACCCGCCCCCCCGAACCTCAAATGACGTCAAATTGTAGGCTCTACAGAGCCGAACCGACTTTTATTCGGCTCTAAAATAGGGAGTATGAATCGGCCCCAAGTCACGTCAGTGTAATGTGGCTTTTAGGCTTTTAGGTCATATTATAAACAAATTGTTAATTTAACCTATCATGCATCATATTTACTATTTCTATGTGGCCTGTATAACATTAATGACCATAAGGTGAACTTATAGGTGATGATGATGGCCTACTTTCCTTAGTGGACGCACTCTGAGCCCCCCCCCCCCCCCCCCACCACACGTATAAACAGTACTTTTTGGCCAAAAGGGGATTTTGTTTCCACCGGGAAATAAATACTTTTAGTTACTCCGCTGTGCCCTCTACCGATATTGCCCAGAGAATTGCCTCATAGAGAATATTTTTCCTCCGGTGAAAAAAAATCCCTTTCTGGCCAAAAAGTACCGTTTATACGTGTGGTGGGGGGCTCAGAGTGCGTCCACTAAGGAAAGTAGGCTTTCTAATGACACACCCCGCCTTTGTTTTGGTGAGTAGCAAAAACGTTATTTTTAATTACGCTAAAGAGGAGAGGCTGGTCTGCATTCATGCGAGCGGCGGAAGTTGAGAGTAACATAGCTCTAAATGAAACGCATTAGAGCTATGGACCAGAGCATTAGAGCTATGGACCAGAGCATTAGAACTAGGCATGTCCCGATACCGATACTTGTATCGGAATGCCCTCCGATATGCCCTTATTTGGTCATATCGGAATCGGCAAGTACGCCCCGCACCAATCCGATACCACATTTTATTTAATCACGTGATGCGCGCAGCACGGTGAGACGGGGCCGCTGGTATTGAAAACGCGCATCTCCAGCCGTAGGTGTGAACGGCTTTGCCGACGTGCGAATGGGGGACAATTTAAAACAAAGGCGGCTTGCTGTAGTTTGCGACTAACATAAATTTGCATGCACAAGGGCTGCCAAGTAGACTATCATTTGTTGTTTTTCTTTCTCCCCCTCTCTTCGAAGTTAGACTGGACAAATAAACTCTAAACTGACTGGGCCACGGTGGGCTGACGCTCATGGTAACTTGCGCCGTGGGTGGAACGGGTGGAAAAGTTTGGTTACATTTTAAAAGACAAGAGGGGAGCTAAATGCAATAATGTAGCACAGTTGTTAACTTAATAAGTAGGCTACATGCACGAAAGGGAACATTTCGACAATGCATAGGCATCTGTCAATAATGCACTGTATTGGGTTCAATACAACTCTGTGCATGTCTGCACCGAGTCGAAACTTTTCCTGGCCACGGACAATAAAACTAAGGAGAGCACTCAGCACAGAGCAGCAGGCTAACTGCGGAGGGAGGAAAATGACCAAACCAAGTGAGAGCTGTTTCTGTTTGTGACATGACATGCTGCGAGCTCGCAGATCTACGCTTCATGCAACGAATGTACCGTACGTTGGTTCTATTAAAGGGTAGATCGCTACCGCTTGGGGGCTCAGCAGGCCTCAAACGGGAGCGGATCTGATCTACCCTTTATAGAACGAACGTACCGATATGCTGTGAGCATAGCCTGTTGCTAACGTGATCTCTCTCTCTCTCTCTCGTTGCACCGGTATTGTTCATATTAGCTGCTTTGATATTATAGGAAATGGCCTACCATACACCATACATTTTATGTTATTATTTGCATCTAAACTGCAGTAAATAGTACTGTGACCAGATTTGACTGGGGGACTGCCATTGGATTTTTTTTCATGTCATATGAAAGCAGGGAATCCTGGTTTAAAATTGATGTGTTGATTGGCAATATGCCAATATTGTTATAAAAAGTTAAAATGACCAGTGAGCACCCGCAACTGCAGCTTTTAATATTTTATGAGGACTTGGTTTCAATAAATGAGTCCAGTACATTTTACAGGGTTCTAACTGTCTAACGGACCCAAAATGTGATTTATTCATTATGATCAGTTTGAAAAGTAGAAATATAGGCCTCCTTCTTATAGCTGCCTCCTTCCAATAAAAGCCCGGTATCAGAATCGGTTGAGACAAATAAAAGCCCCGGATTATAAATGAGGATTTACGGTACATGTACTTTACACTTTTTTTAAAAAGCACTCTGGTATCGGTATCGGCTAACACAGAAATTGTTGGATCGGAATCGGATCGGAAACGAAAAAAGGTTATCGGGACATCCCTAATTAGAACTATGGACCAGAGCATTAGAGCTGTATGGACCAGAGCATTAGAACTATGGACCAGAGCAGGGATGTCAAACTCAAATACACAGTGGGCCAAAATAAAGAAATCGGTCGAGGTCGAGGGCCGGACTGTGTTTCAACACACGGGCACGGTCATGAGGACGTCCCAGGCAAACAGCAAAAAAGTAAATGCATTTAAAACTGAAAATGCATTATTATTAAGCTCAGTTTCCTGTTCTATGATCCTCACCAAGCACTGATTTCATAGTATGTGATATGTGCCAATGCACTCGCAGTGAAATGTCGGACTTGCAGTATTATGGTGGTCCGTGCAATATACCAGAGGGCCAGTTCTAATACTAATTAAATATATCCCGCGGGCCAAAGATAATTCATCCACGGGCCTGATTTGGCCCCCGGGCCTTGAGTTTGACATATATGGACCAGAGCATTAGAGCTATGGACCAGAGCATTAGAACTATGGACCAGAGCATTAGAGCTATGGACCAGAGCATTAGAGCTATGGACCAGAGCATTAGAACTATGGACCAGAGCATTAGAGCTATGGACCAGAGCATTAGAGCTATGGACCAGAGCATTAGCGCTATGGACCAGAGCATTAGAGCTATGGACCAGAGCATTAGAGCTATGGACCAGAGCATTAGCGCTATGGACCAGAGCATTAGAGCTATGGACCAGAGCATTAGAGCCATGGACCAGAGCATTAGAGCCATGGACCAGAGCATTAGAGCCATGGACCAGAGCATTAGAGCTATGGACCAGAGCATTAGAGCTATGGACCAGAGCATTAGAGCCATGGACCAGAGCATTAGAGCCATGGACCAGAGCATTAGAGCTATGGATCAGAGCATTAGAGCTATGGTCCAGAGCTAGGTAAACATGTGAAAACAACACCAGAGGGAGTTCAACAAACCATGTGCAACCCAGATTCGGCACAAACAAGGGACTAAATTATTTTCGCTCCTATGCCCAGGGACAAATTAGCCATTGGGCCAGTGGGGCCGTGGCCCAGGGGCCCTTGGCTCTCAGGGGCCCTTCGGGGAAATTGGACCGTGTTGCACTAGGTTTGCCGCCCTGAAAAGGGTCCTTCATTGGCCATTGATTTTGTTAAATTTAGGTCAAAAAGATGATAAAATAGCCGATCTACAAGCTCACAATGCGTCACGTTGCGACGCATTGTGAGCTTGGAAAACACGAAAATGTTGCGCGCACGTGTGCTATGGGGGCCCTGCGAAAATTACCGGCCCAGGGGCCCTCTTGCGGGTTAATCCGTCCCTGCCTATGCCACTAAAATGTGGAACGCCCTACCAACAGTCATTAAGATATGCAAATCCCTTGACTCCTTCAAAACCGCTCTCAAATGGCCCCTACGGACGGCTGCAATTCTGCCCCCGTAAAATTGAAATGTACTGTAATTCTGCAAACTGTTAATACATATGTCAATCAATCAATCAAAAATATATTAAATTCAGTGTCAAGATTAAGGTAAACATGCTAAAACTAAATTATATTCAGTGTCAACTGTCAAGGTATATAAGGTAAACATGCTAAAACTAAATTATATTCAGTGTCAACTGTCAAGGTATATAAGGTAAACATGCTAAAACTAAATTATATTCAGTGTCAACTGTCAAGGTATATAAGGTAAACATGTTAAAACTAAATGATATTCAATGTCAAGGTATATAAGGTAAACATGTTAAAACTAAATGATATTCAGTGTCAAGGTATATAAGGTAAACATGTTAAAACTATCCAGCTGCAGTTTGTTTACACAACAGCTTGGTTGAATGCTTGATTCTGATTGGTGTGTTATTTATTTATTTCTCCGTTGTCTCATCAAAGCCTCATGAAATGTCCAGATGTGAATTAGGGCGCGTTCGGGAACAGCGCACTGAGCGCACCGAGCAATGCAAACTTAGGCAAGTGTGCTTTGTTGGTTGTAAAGTGTCTTGAGACAACTTGTTGTGATTTGACACTTTAATAAAATTGAATTGAATTGAATTGAATTGTGCTCCGGTGCGGTATTTCCGAACGCGACCATAATTATTCTCACTGCGTTAGAAGTCATTACCACCTGTGGCCAACAGATGGCGGTGCAGTACCATACCAGACAAGCAGCAACATGCAGTCCTGACTGAGCATGCAATGACACACACACACACACACACACACACACACACACACACACACACACACACACACACACACACACACACACACACACACACACACACACACACACACACACACACACACACACACACACACACACACACACACACACACACACACACACTCACACTCTAGTGGCAGCGGTGGCCGAACGGATAGCGGAGCGGTCTTGATACCGGAAGGTCACCAGTTCGAATCAGCGGTCCGACACGTTAAAATTACCACCGCTGAAGTGTGACAATATGACGTAATGAGGGACATTATGACGTACATTTTCCCTTCATTGTCAATGTGTTTACTAAACAAAGTTTGAACTAAAAACAAACATTAAACCTGTGTATACAATTTACAATTACAATTTAGGCATTTAGCAGACGCTCTTAATCCAGAGCGATTTACATTAGGCAGGAACAAAAGTATGGGAATACATCACATATATAAAATGCATTTATCAAGAAACATGCGTAAGCTAAGAACGTATACAAAACTTAAAGTAAAACAACTTTGAGTAGGCCTACTTTTTCCCGCGTCAGCACGCACGGTCACACACAACCAGGGCTGGACTGGCCACAGGTCATACCGGGCATTTTCCCGGTGGGCCGCGACCGTAGGGGGCCGCCATGATTTAAAAAAAAAAAAAAAAAAAAAAAAACCTTTTTTTTTTTTGACAGGCAGGCAGGCCAATAGGCGGAAGGCCACCAGGAAAGGTCCGGGCGTGCTGCCATTCTGCCATCATGATAATGTCACTGTACCTGTATCAGTGAGTGACAAAGGGTTGTGTAGTTGTCTGTTGGTTTCAGGGCCGGTTCTAGGCATAAGCAGTATAAGCGGTCGCTTAGGGCCACAACCACTGAGGGGGCCACATCACACGGAGAAGATTTTATTTTATTTTTTTAATGTATCCCCTATCCCATACATGGGCTACTGGCGGCCTGAGGGCCACATGTGGCCCCCACCTTCACTTAATGCAGCCCGCAGGTTAATATCAACTGTAGGCTGGGGGCCACATGTGGCCCCCAGCCTACAGTTGAGGGATGTTTATACCATCCCTCTACACTGGGGGCGCTGTTTATACCATCCCTCTACACTGGGGGCGCTGTTTATACCATCCCTCTACACTGGGGGTGCTGTTTATACCATCCCTCCCCACTGGAGATGCTGTTTATACCAGTCAGTCTGTCATACCATCCCTCCACACTGGGGGCGCTGTTTATACCAGTCAGTCTGTCATACCATCCCTCCCCACTGGGGGCACTGTTTATACCAGTCTGTCATGCCATCCCTCTACACCGGGGGCGCTGTACAGAAAGAAGTAAAAACTATTTTAATAAAGAACTAGTTAAAAGGTTAAAAGGTTCAAACTAGAAAAAGAAAAGGCCCGCAGGTTAATATCAACTGTAGGCTGGGGGCCACATGTGGCCCACACCTTCACCTAATGCGGCCCTCAGGTTAGTATCAACTGGCGGCCTGAGGGCCACATGTAGCTCCCACCTTCACCTAATGCGGCCCGCAGGTTAATATCAACTGGCGGCCTGAGGGCCACATGTAGCTCCCACCTTCACCTAATGCGGCCCGCAGGTTAATATAATAATAATAATAATAATAATAACTTTATTTATATAGCACCTTTCCAAAAACAAGTTTACAAAGTGCTTTACAGATAATAATAGCAGTAAAAAATACAATAAGAATAAAACAAAATAAACACAATTAAAACATTTCATAAAAAGGATGTGCAATAAAGGTGAGTTTTTAACCGTGATTTAAAAGAGGATACTGAGTTTGCCAGCCTGAGATCCTCAGGCAGTGAGTTCCACAGCCGAGGGGCCCGTACAGCAAAGGCCCGGTCGCCTTTTGTGATAAGGCAAGATTTTGGAACCTTTAATAGGGTTAAGCTGGATGATCTCAGGCAGCGGCCAGGTTTGTAGGGAGTTAAAAGATTACGAATGTAAGCAGGTGCCAGACCATTTAGAGCTTTAAAAACAAGTAATAAAATCTTAAAATCTATTCTAAAACTTACAGGTAACCAATGGAGTGCCGCAAGGACAGGTGTAATGTGCTCACTTATCTTTGTGCGCGTCAGTAGTCTATAGCAGCTGCATTTTGTATCAGTTGTAGACTGTGTAAATGTTCTGTTTACTGATACCTGAATAAAGTGCATTGCAGTAATCTAATCTGGAAGAGATAAAAGCATGAATGACTTTTTCTAGGTCAGAAAAAATAAGAAATGGCCTGACCTTAGCTAATTGTCTCAACTGGACAAAACAAGACTGGACTACCTTAGTCACCTGGAAATCAAAGGACAGCTCAGGGTCAAACATTACACCTAGGTTTCGGACCTTCGTTTTTTGATTACTGGAGAGGGAACCAAGACTGGAGGTAAGATTATTAGAGATTTGTGTGTTTGGGCAGTGAGAGGTAAATATAATTAATTCCGATTTGGACTCATTTAGTTGCAGGAAGTTTCTGGACATCCAATTTTTTTGGTCACTTAAAGGGTAAGACCACTTTTTTAGAGGTTTGGGTTGTTTTCTTACCTTATTATGGGCAAACTAGTCCATTATGAGTTATTTCGCTCCGTTGTGTTGTTTATTAGAAATTTGAGAAATAAAAAAAGTCGCTCATTGACTTCCATTGCAACAGGGAAACAGCTCTCAACGTCAGTCTTTTAGCACATGAACCAACGCAACAAAAGCTGATTCTGACAGTTTATGACACCAGGAAAACTCATACGGTTTTATTTTCGTCTTTTAAGATAGATTTATAAAGTTACTATTTTAGTCGGAGATAGACTGAAGCAGTGCTACGGCGTTCCCAACTCTCGCGGGTCGTCTTGCGAGGTTTCGTTTGTAAACAGAAGTCTCCACGCTGTTTGAGATGCATCCAGCTGCAGCCTCGCATATGAGCAGTCCCAGACACTTTACACACTTCTTCTAAAGTGTCTCCCTCAAACACGTCCATTGTGTATGTTTTTAGTGACAAGCGGACGAGATCAAATCCATGTGTTTACATCATAGAGTATATATATAATAGAGACTGAACTGGCGCGAAGCTCCGCCCCCCCAGCTATTCATGTCAGTGGAAGTTGCTCAGTGGCGTTTTGAAGCACCCGGAAGACTGCCGGAAGTCCCTCCCAGGACCTCAACTTTGAGGTCCTGAGTGACGTAGGGCAACCGAGCGCTCAACGTTAAAGCCCAGCTGCATGGGGTTTCCCGGTCATGAATCCACGGGTCCGCCTGTAGTCCCTCCTCCTACCACTAGGACCCAGAGCTTCAACGTTGGAAAGTCTGCCTGCCCCCTTGGTTTACATCCCCGTCATTTCCAATAAGGAAGTGGTGTACAGTTTTGGTCCAATCAGATCGTTTTTCACAGCAGTGATTCGGTCGGTGTAGGCATACCTACCGGATCTTCTTTCTACACAAATTAGTCAAAACAAGACAAAGTTGACATTTTTTATTAAAAATAAAACCGTATGAGTTTTCCTGGCGAACTGGCGGCCTGAGGGCCACATGTGGCCCCCACCTTCACCTAATGCGGCCCGCAGGTTAATATCAACTGGCGGCCTGAGGGCCACATGTGGCCCCCACCTTCACCTAATGCGGCCCGCAGGTTAATATCAACTGGCGGCCTGATCTAGCCTCTTAATTTTGATCTCAAAGTGCACCAGATTGAAGCATTTCCATGGCAAATTTACAGATTTTTCTGGACCACCCCCGGCGTTGCAGTGCAGGGGGGGGGGGGGGGGGGGGGGCACATAATATTATGTTGCTTAGGGCCACTAAACGCCTAGAACCGGCACTGGTTGGTTTGTATCGTTTATGTTGTTCTGTAAAAGTGGTGGTATTAGGGCTTGTTTGTTTGTGTGTGCCTTGACGGAGTGGGTGGTAGAGTTTCTGCTATCTGCGCGCTGGTTGTGGTGGGCCGGTCTGGGCCAAATTCACGCGAAAATGACCGGGCCGAAATTTTTTCCCAGTCCAGCCCTGCACACAACACACCGCACACACGCACGCGCGCACGTAGTACTACGTTACATGAGGTGAAACAGCCTCCTCAAAACAGCATGTTTGTTTTATTTGGGGATCTGTTGGAAATTAATTGATTTGAAAACCGTCTCAATGTTTATAAACAACACATCCATAACTCACGCTGGGTTGGAGGCCGTCTCATTTTAACCTTTGATTACTCTTCAATAAAGGGATATCCTCCTCAGACAGTCACACAAATAATACAGCTTCATAAATAACAGCCTATTAAACTACATTGAATCCATTTGGAACGAATTTAAAAACCACACCCTGTTTCCCAGTGTAACAAAGTAAGGGTTTACTTTTCAGACCGTTAGTGAGAGTGTAAAAGTGAAGGTAAATTAACTCTACCTGTCACAGGTGTGTTGCAGCTGCTCCAGAGCACCAACATCAACAACATGTACAGATTCATCCACATGAGCCGCGACTTTAATGCTGTTAAAACTCTGTTTACGAAGAAGAACAAAGAAGACAGCGAGAGGAACTCCATATCTTCTCTTGTGTTCTCTTCTGGTTTAGGCTCAGTGTGACCCTTCACCATCCCTCCCTCTCTCTATCACTGAGGTGTCACGGTCACATTGGTGACCCGATGCAATATGTGACCATCTTAATATGGTGCGACTTAATTCACACTGACTCACCACGGAGACTAATTAATACCGCAGTAGGTTGAACTCTGCTGATGAACCAACCAGACTAATTAATACAGCAGTGATTTATTTATTTATGTGATTGTCTGCGCGACGTCACATGTTTCAGCAGGTCACCGATTCCACCGTAACAGCCGAGCTGAACGGCTTTTGGAATGCTGGTGAAACAAACCTATAGACACGTTGTAATGTGAGCCAAGCACACAGGAGGGGGGTGGGGGAGAGAGAAACACCACAGACTGGTGAGTGTGTGTGTGTGTGTGTGTGTGTGTGTGTGTGTGTGTGTGTGTGTGTTTGATTGATTGATTGATTGAAATATTTATTAACAGTTTGCAGAATGACAGTACATTTCAAGCACAAACTCAATACAAAGACTGTTAACTGTGAGTGGACGACCCAATTAAGCATTACACTTGTTTACAAGAGGGTCCACCTTGTTCAATTCATCAAAACATTTAGAGACGTACAAATAGACACTTCTATATAGTCAAAGAACAGATCATGAATTCATCATAAAGGAGGTAAAAAGGGAAAAGAAAAATATACAGTGAGGGGAAAGGGGGTGGGCGGTGGGGGGGGGATTCAGATTTTACGGAGGCCAGTTTCGAATTGCAGCCGTCCGTAGGTGCCCTTTGAGAGCGGTTTTGAAGGAGTCAAGGGATTTGCATGTCTTAATGACTGTTGGTAGGGCGTTCCACATTTTGGTGGCATAGGAGCAAAAATAATTTAGTCCCTTGTTTGTGCCGAATCTGGGTTGTACATGGTTCGTTGCACTTCCTCTGGTGTTGGGTGGGTTCGGGGGGTGAGGCCAAGTAGGAGCCTGACCAGTTTGTTTTGTGAAGTCTGGAGCCTAGTTTTAAGGGCCTTTGAGGTGCTGTGGTACCAGGAGGTGCATGCATAGTCAAAGAAACCTTGTACGAGGGCTCCTGTTAAGGTCTTCAAGGTGTTTTTGTTGTTCCTCCAGTGAGGAGATCCTGTAAAGGAATCTTGTTCTTTGGTTGACTTTTTTGATTACGTTGGTGGCCATTTTATCACCGGAAAGATTAGCCTCCAGGATGGAACCTAGGTAGGTAATTTCATCTTTACGTGTGATAACATTGTCACCCACTCTAACCAAGAAGCCATTTGCCTTGCTGAGATTACTATTAGATCCAAAGAGAATGGATTCAGTTTTTCCCAGGTGTAAAGATAGTTTGTTATCAGCGAGCCAGGTGCAGATTCTACCGAGTTCAGAGCTGAGGGCATTTTCAACCTGCAGTTTGTCCCTGTCTGAGACCAGCAGTGCCGAGTCATCTGCGAACAGGAACAAGTTGCAGTCACAAGCTGAAGTCATGTCGTTAACATATATTAGGAACAGTAGAGGCCCTAGTATGCTTCCTTGTGGAACGCCACAGCTCACTGGGAGGGGGGGGGGACAGTGTTCCGTTCACTTCCACCATCTGTGCTCTCCCCTCCAGGTAGGATTGCATCCAGCTCACTGATGTGCTATCGAAACCAATTGCTTTTAGCTTGTTAACCAGTATGGAGTGGTTCACTGTGTCAAAAGCCTTTTGGAGGTCCAGCATGACCATGCCGCAGTATTTGCCAGCGTCCACCTCTTGTTTGATGTGGTCGCTCAAATAGAGAAGGCATGTGTCAGTGGAGTGGGATGTTCTGAAGCCAGATTGGAACTCGTACAATAATTTATTAGTGGCAAGATACTTTTCAACCTGTTCATAGACTATTTTTTCCATCACTTTCGAGATGGAGCTTAGAATAGAAATAGGGCGGTAGTTGCCGGGGTCTAATTTACTCCCTTTCTTGTGCAGGGGGGTTACTTTGGCCAGTTTGAAATCTAGGGGGACCTGTCCCCGTTTGATGGAGAGGTTTACTATGTGGGTGATGATTGGAGCTATAGAGATGGCTGAGTCTCTGAGAAATTTGGAGGGAATATTGTCATGGCCAGTGGCCTTGTGGGGTTGGAGGGCACTCAGTTTCTTAAGTACCTCATCAGTTGTTACCATAACTAATTTAAAATCGTCTTTACAAACACCTAGGTTTTTGTAGAAGGTTTTAATGTGCTCTACACCAAAGAGCCCAGAGTGGGAGGGCAGATTGTTAACCAGCGTTGTTGATATGTTTGTAAAGAAGATGTTCAAGTAGTTGGCCACATCAAGCTTGTCAGTGATGAGAGTGTTGTTCGCTTTAATGTTTATGTTTGAAAACCTGGTTTTCAGTTTCTGACTATAGCCTAATTGGTTGTTGAGTAGCTTCCAGAGCTCTCGAGGATTGTTTTTGTTTTCCTCAGCTTTATTATTAATGAAGTTACTTTTGGCGGATTTGATCATGGCAGTAACATTATTTCTTAGCCTGTTTCGTTGGGTTTTTAGGTTGTCCAGCTGAGCTTGGAGACCCCTGTTGAAGCGTTTGGCAAGCTTTGACTTGCATTTTAGAAATTCAGAGCATTTTTTGTCTCTGGCATTGGTTGCAGTCATTATGTCCGAATTCATCCATGGCTCCGAGCGGGTTTTGACCCTGATGGTTCTCAGAGGAGCCATGTAGTTCAGTACTGATGTAAATTTGGTTTTGAAGCCAAGCCAAGCTTCTTCGACAAGTGTGCTGTTAAGCTCATCGGACCAATCCAGACTCTCCAATTCTTGGTTAAAGGCCTCACTAGAGTAGGTTTTGAGGTCCCTTGATATGACTGCTTTGTGGCAGCCAGACTTTGGTTTTTGGTTTTTGCGGGTACAGAATATCATGAAATGATCACTAAGCCTGCATACAATAACACCTTTCTTGGAGATTCTGGATTTGTCCGAGGTCAGAATGAGATCAATGACAGTTTGAGTAGAAACACACACAAACACACACTCTAGTACAGTCTACAGAATAGACAATTCATTTTTGTGCATGTAACCGAGGCCAATGTGTATGTATTGGTAACATGTGCAACAAGGCTATTTATTCCTGAAATAGTGAATAAGCGCCAGGATGCGCACACTTTTATATTATATGATTGTGAATGTGAAGGGAATTCCTGACCTGCCCGCAGCCCGCGTTCCTTTTTGCTCGTATAAATGAATACCCCCCTGGACAGTCCCTCCTCCGACGGTCTTTGCAAATAACGGACACTATAACAGGAATTAGTCTCTCTGACTTACATATTCAGTTCAGTTCAGTCCACATATAAATAAATACATTTTTGTCACCGTCATTCATAGCAGTCTGTGCATTCAGGCATGCACAGAGAGAAACTAGAAAAAGTGCCCCTCGGGGCACAGGTCTCCACCAGGGAGACATTCCAAAAATGTGTTTTGCAAAAATCCACCTGTTGGTGGTGCTATAACAGGCCAATGTGAAAAGGGTGGGATATATTCCTCAGCCTAGTAGGAACGTCTGTGAAAGATTTCACGTAAATTGCACGCTGCGTTCATGATTTGAGGCTTTTTGTTCAAAACAATCCTGTAAACTTTGAAAGCCAATGTTAGCCAATCAGGATGGAATATGAAATATCGGACAGATCTGTCTTGAGCACATGACTATAGAGATACTGTGTAACGATTTGCAGGATTTGTGGAAAAATATGGAGTAGTAATATAAAAAAATGTGTTTTACAAAAGTCGGCTTCCTGGTGGCGCTATAACAGTTTCTGGGAAATTTGAGCAGAGGTTCATCGTTGGCATCTAGGGAGTGTGTGTGCAAAGTTTGGCATCGACCGGGTTAACGGGGCCGGAGATTAGCTGTACACAGACGGATGGATGGACGGACACACACATGCAGGCCTGGAATTTCATCCTTTTAGGGGCAAGGCCACTTGGCCTTTAGTGTGGTCAACTTTTTGAGGGCACAAGGCCAGGGCATTAAGGCCATCAATTAAAAAATGATTTTCCGGTGAACATTGGTTCAGAACAGTGCTTCTTAATAATCACAGCTTTAAATAACAAAATATAAGTAGCTACTGTTGTAAAATATTATATATATATATATATATATATATATAATATGTTTTGGGGACCCAGTCCAGAGATGAAAATCATAATGAAATGGCCTAGGACCCTGTCAGGCTGTCACCCTAGGCTAATTAATATAAATTTAATTTGGGGGTCCCAACTAATTCATTAGGACAATATCCTAATGAATTGGGGAGACCTTAATTTTTCAATTAGTTATTTTATGCATGGATTTCAGGCTTGGACTAACAGGCCTAACAGAACATTACTATATTTAAATAATGAAATAAACAACAAATAAGGTCAAAAGGCAGATTAGATATGAAAATGACATGTTTTACAGTGAAAAATCCCTTCAAGCTATATCTCAGAAATAGTGAAAATAGCCACAAGCTCAAGCTTTTTTCTTTATTCCGTTTTTGAATGTTCTTGAATATTTTGGAAAGTATTATCTGGTCTATGGCATAGCCAGAATAGGGACACCCCAACTAATTGCAGTATTTGAACAATAATGCTGTCTTGTTCATGGTCTTGTTCACATAATTCTGTCTTTAAGCGCTTGAAGATCCTATAGTGACAAGCATAATGGCATGCATGCAAGAGAGCAATTAAAAACAAATGATACATTGACATTTAAGGCGTGATGATTAGTTCATGGCATATTGACAGTTAGGTGTGTTTGATTCTTGGAATCAAACAAATGCTCCAGTACTTAAACTAATAGTACTACACCCTCTGATAACAATAGGATATGTGCTAATCAGGTGTTTGTAGTGCTATTTAAGAACAGGAAATTCTTATCTTGTACATAGTCAGTGAAGGCTGTAATCTGCCTACTGTGTGAATGCAAATAGGAGACGGATGGACACACACATGCAGGCCTGGAATTTCATCCTTTTAGGGGCAAGGCCACTTGGCCTTTAGTGTGGTCAACTTCTTGAGGGCACAAGGCCAAGTGCCAGGGCATTAAGGCCATCAATTAAAAAATGATTTTCCGATGAACATTGGTTCAGAAATTTAATTTGGGGGTCCTTGAAATTTAAATCTTCATCATTGGGTTAAACTGTGAGTTAATTCACATAAAATACAATGACAGCCTACATAACTTTTGAATAAGGGCTTGGTTTAGAAAAGCCTATATTTTGTGCTAAACTAATATATTGAATAACATGGCATTGTAGAGAGGTTAGTGACAGATAAGATAATTTCTCCATTGTGGGGCTGCACCGCTGCAGGACTGAGGACTCTGCAGTAAGTCAACACAAAGTGAAAGTGCAGCTTCAAATCAGTTTTTTGTTCTTACCTGGAGACAGTGTGTGCTGTGCACAGGGGAACAATTGTTTAATTATATCCATTGGGTCTTTCTGTCGCTATCCATAATGCAACGCCTAAGTACATTTATGTTAGGGTCCCATTTATCTCCCCTCTTAATGTTCCCAAGATCTTTATCTTTAATTTAACATAAAACTTGCCACTAAATTCGATCTAAAAGTAGTTAAAGTAATTAAATAATTTGCTGGAGCAGGAGCTCATGTCTTCTGCTGCTGCTAATATCTCTCTCTCTCTCTCTCTCTCTCTCTCTCTCTCTCTCTCTCTCTCTCTCAATTCAATTCAATTTCAATTCAAAGGAGTTTTATTGGCATGAGAAAACTATTTATTTATTCTCTGATCCATAGCCCTAATGCCCTATATTCTAAAGTAATAAAGTTTGGGGTCTGAGAGGCTGAATGTCATCAAATGGTGGTCCGTGGCTCAAATGCTGAATAAATAATGCGCCTTGATATGAAAAGGGTTGAAAACCACTGGTGTAAGGCGTCTATACTGCTCAAAATAATAAAGGGAAATCTCAGTTCTTGTTAGTATCGAGTCTGCAGAGCAGTGCCCTGTTAGGCAATCATAGCTGTGGTGTCAAATGAAGCACAGTTTGACACTGACACTGTGACAAAAAATAATCGATCTACAAGCTCACAACGTGCGAGGAAACCTATACAATATACATAGTTCTATGGTTATAATTATATGAAGCTGTGAGGATCCTTATAACTTTATATAACTTTAATTATTATTATTATTGCTATTATTATTTGTATTATTACTATTATTACTATTATTTTTACTATTTTATTTTTTATCATTATTATTATTATTATCATTTAGTATTATTATTACTATTATTTATTATTATTATTATTATTGTAGGTGTAAAGTGTCCATATAAAGACTGCTCAGATAGTCTGATAGAATTTACATTATTTGCTCTCATTTTAAGACCCATTTGCAAAAAAATAAGCCAAATCTAGGCTTTGCTGCCATCCTGTGGTGTTAATGGAGAATTGCAGAATATACATTTAAATGAATGCATGGTTGATGAGTACCGAGAATAAGAATACAAATAACAATAATAATAATAACGATAGTAAATGTTTATGGGTTTTAAATGCGTTCAAAAACATCATTATTTTATTTTATATAACATTAATAACTATAATAGTAACGATAGTAAATGTTTATGGGTTTAAATACGTTCTAAAACATTATGTTTGTTTCAATAGCGCTGTTAAAACACCTCCCGAAACAATGAGAGCACTTCCGTCCACCAAAATACAACCCGTTGGTCAGTTAAGTGACACGCTAGAACAACAAGAGCACTTCCGCGCGCACTTCACACTACATGTAGTCCCCAGCCACGACTAGCCTTCAACAGCCTACTAAACAAGTTCAGCCCTGTTGACACCGTCGACTGAGCGTTGGACTGGCGACTTGGAGGCCCGGGTTCAAGCCCCACATACCCCACATCCCTTTCGCTCCCGGACTAGAGAAACGCTCTACTTTAGATCTACAAGACATGATCCTGGTGGTCCGTGTGGTGGTCCTACAGAGAATGGTCCTGGTGGTCCGTGTGGTGGTCCTACAGAGAATGTTCCTGGTGGTCCGTGTGGTGGTCCTACAGAGAATGGTCCTGGGACCTCCAATGCACGCATAGAGGGAATGGGATGCACGCGAAATCCACTGTTTACTTCCGCGTCGGACGTCCGATCAGCGTCATGACGTAACAAACTGCCCTAGCTCTGGTCCATAGCAAGGACTGTCTAAAGAGGACGAGGCGCGAAGACCGTACGGGCGACGCCATGTTGCTCCATGGTGCTCCATGGAAGGAAAGAAACCAGGAAGTTGTACATGTACACAAATTTGTGCATGTACAAGTAACTCGTACAACGCCGCCCGTACCATAGATATATATGGCCCGTACGGTCTTCGTGTCTCGTCCTCTCAACTTTTGATGAATTGAACATGGTGGACCCTGTTGTAAACAAGTGTAATGCTTAATTGGGTCGTCCACTCACAGTTAACAGCCTTTGTATTGAGTTTGTGCTTGAAATGTACTGTAATTCTGCAAACTGTTAATACAATTTTCAATCAATCAATCAAACTAAGGTTCTGTGACCATCCTCTGGCAAGGATGGTTTGATGATTGATTTGACCTCTATGGACCCTTTATAAAAGATTTAGCCCCCAGGTCCCTCGTAAAAATCCCGGCATTTTTGCTAGAGGGCCAAATTCAAAATGGCAGACTGACCTTTACAGAGAGGCTCTGAGCCACTGCTACACATATAGTCCACAGACTAGAGGCTCTGAGCCACTGCTACACATATAGTCCACAGACTAGAGGCTCTGAGCCACTGCTACACATATAGTCCACAGACTAACCTTTACAGAGCTTAGAGAAAAGGCTATATTAGCTCCAGGCTTTTCATGTTTCTTGACTGCTGGCATCAATGGCAACACGGATGCTGTGATGAGTGGAATTGACTCTGTCATTACTGCAGATGAGGTGGTGTGTTTCATACTCTGAAAAGAACATTGGTTAACAACTCATCAGGATGATATGTCATATCGTATGACATAACGCATAACAAAATAACCTATGTACGTCTAGCACACAACGCTCTGCATCAGGGCACGTGCGAGCTTGACTATATTTGACAAATAAAAAAAATAAAAAATAAAACTTTATTATTAATATATTATTAATAAATAAATTCCCAAAACATTGGTTAATGTGTGGTTAACGTAACGGTAGTGTAGTCCAATCCAATCCACTTAATTTATATAGCACATTATTAAACAACGCAAAAACAAAGTGATGTACAGAAAAAGTCTTGCTGTGTGTGAGATTAGACCTGGACAGATAAAGGTGCTGTATCCACAGACCCATTTGTAAAATAAATAAATAACAATAAATACATTTATTGCATGCAGGCCGCACAGACTTATAGTCTGGTCACTGGTGAGACATAGGAGGAACTAGGAAGCAAACCAAAGTATCGCCGCTAGTAGTCACAGTGCTGTCGGAGTTTTCCTTTACGAATTTGGTGATCCTTTCAACAGCTGCTTTACTGCGATGGTATGAATCCAGTTCCACTTTACAGGCTTTGCAAACTGACTGCAGCGCATCCTCCTGCAGTGATGTAAATAGGGTGCGTTTTGCGTCCCAAAACGCACTTTATAGTTTTGGGCCGCACTTCAAAAAAACCTCTGCGTCCACGGGATGCACTACTGTACTCAGCGTACAGTAATAATAATCCACGTGGAAAAGAAATCGCAGAGAAAATAAATGCGGTAAAACAAATAATCTACGGACACGATCATTTTGCATGGCCGCATGCGACCTCATCCTACGTTATAAACTATAAAATCCACGTAGGACTCGTTGTAGAACCACTAGTTAAAGGAGCATTCAGTGATTTGGATGATTTGGAAAACCACCCAGTCCGCCCCGGTAACAAAATGTGCACATGCACGCTCTACAGTGGGGGGAAGTGCAACAGGCCAACAGCTTGTGCACCAAGGCTCGATCATGATTGGAGGAAGGCCCCTCTCATCCTGATTGGATGAAGGCTTTGCCACCCGCCACCAAAACTAGGGTTTTTTGACCCCAGGGGCTCACTGGGGACAGGGAGGAACTCCTTATATGGTCAGCACACTCTATAGTAGGGAGGATTATCCAAAAAAAAAGCAAAAATAAGTGGTAATTGAATGAAGTGAAATCACTGAATATACCTTTAACAACAACAGTCTGACGGGCGCCGCCATCTTGCTCAGAGACGAGCGCTGAGCGGAGCGCAGCCTGGAGACCAGAGCCGTTTAGAGAGAGAGAGTGACGACAACATACCGTTCAGTGACTCATGAAGCTCCGTGAATAAACAGTGAACGGGGTTGTCGCAACTCTCTCATCTACACGGCGCTGCCTCCGACAGAAAGACAGGCGAACATTTTTGAGCATGACAAACAGAGTAGACCCGATTGAATGGGAAACACACATTTTGTGTACTGTAACAAACGCCGATACTGTTGTATGTTGTGCGTTGTGGACCGGTGCCACCACACATTAACATGCCCCCCCCACCCCCCCAAAAAAGAAGTGCCAAAGCCAACTGCAGGGCAACAAAACATATTAGCAACCCTATTTTCTAAATCTAACATGTGTGCTGCTGTGCACAGCCTACCTCCTCCATGACTGCTTCTTGTTTGTGCCGAATCTGGGTTGAACATGATTCGTTGCACTCCCTCTGGTGTTGTGGGTGTGGACTTCGTTAACATTAAGGAAGTATCTACACAGGTACATGGGTATCTTGGTGGAGTATCGAATCTTGTGGACCAGACCCATTGCAAGATGCTGTACTCTGTCGCCGACCCTAAGCCATGCCAGTCTGTCAAAGTGGGCAGGGGTGAGGTGGGTTCGGGGGGTGAGGCCAAGTAGGAGCCTGACCAGTTTGTTTTGGGAGGTCTGGAGCCTGGTTTTAAGGGCCTTTGAGGTGCTGTGGTACCAGGAGGTGCATGCATAGTCAAAGAAACCTTGTACAAGGGCTCCTGTTAAAGGGCCACTTCACCTCTGGAAGAAAATCCAGTCACTCAATGTTAATGGTATTTGTAATAGATAACAGTAGCACAATTTGAAATTTGCACCCTGTACACTCAAGACACTCCATATATGGCCAGTGCACGCGACAAGGTCGCTTCTCGCCCTCAGGCGTCTTACTGGTTTACAGGGTCCAGTTTCGAATTGCGCTTTTTGAGAGCGGTTTTGAAGGAGTCACATGTCTTAATGGCTGTTTGAATTGAAGAATTGAACAAGGTGGACCCTCTTGTAAACAAGTCCACTCAGTTATTGTATTGAGGTCATCTTTGTGACCTGTGTGGGAAGTCCGATAATCTTGGAAGCAATACGGGTAATACTGAAAAGTTTGTTTATGTTAAGCATGGACAGTATGTTGTAGAAACATGCAGAACAGTACTACAGAACAGGTTGAATAATGGTTTTGTACAATAATAGATGAGGAGCAACAGATAATTATCTTAACTTGCGGATTACATGAAGTCTTTGCTGAAAACGTGAATGGACATATGTAATATGTTGATCAAACCTAAGTATTGTCCAGGGTCCAAGATGTGAAACTGGCAACCCGTTCTGTCTTACCATTAATGAGGAGTGGGGTCCAGTGTGGGTTGTTTCAATGACCAGTTATTTTGTTTTGTCCACATTCAACTCTAAATAGTTTTCAGTGCACCACTGTGTAAAATGAGAAATGGTGTTCTGATAGACCGTAAGAGAGTTATTGTCATGGAGCAGTCCGAGAATGCCAGTGTCAGAGTATTTAAAGTATGTGATATTGCTGGGTGAAGGCCTAATAGTCATTTGTAGTGTAGAGTGTGCTTGAAATGTACTGTAATTCTGCAAACTGTTAATAAATACTTCCAATCAAAGTGAGTGGAAAATCAAGTGGCAAAGTGAGTTTAATGCAATCAGATAGGACTTGTTTCAGTGACATCTAGAGGCAGTAATTGGTTATTACATTAAATTATGAGCTCCAAAAAAACTGAATCTAAAAAAACATTTAAAACATTGACACTCAATATATTGCACAGACATTACAATATATTTATGATATTCAATCCCACAGGGGTGCATTCGCTCCCTTGGAAGGAATGGGTAGTCGAGGACCATGTGCCATTCAGACTGAGCACGTTGACCAAGGACTCCATCGGTGAAAAGTCCAGGAATTGCATGATACGCATTTTAAATATGCTGGTTAGTTTGTTGGATGCGAGCTGATCCCCAAGTTTCTCTGGTCAGAGAGAGTATGTGTGACACCAAGGTATATTTCAACAGAATAGCAGTTAATTGTCTTCAGTAAGCCATGGTTTCTATAAACAAAGCAAATAAGTGGAATGCATTCAAATCAAAATAGAGTAAAAATTTGTCTTTAATAGGGATTTGAAAGCCGTCAAAGACTGAGCAGATCGAACATGGAGAGGCAGGGCGTTCCAGAGGTTGGGACCGGCCACGGCGAACGCACAATCTCCTCTGGTCCTGAAATGTGTGTCAGGCACAATCAGGAGAGACTGATTGGCCGATCTCAGGGCTCTTGTTGGGGCATATGGAGTGATCAATTCAGCTAAATATGGAGGAGACAGGTCATTTTAGCAACTCAAACATAATTATGAACAATTAAGTATGTATAGCAACTAAGAACATATATCATACAAGCAGTAGAACATAAGGAACAACGGTAGCTATAATGGTATAGGCAAAGCAAGTCAACTATGCAACTGACCAGCAGAATAAACAAGGCCAGATTAGCACTGGGCATTTAACACTAGAACATATACATAGCATAAACATAGTACATAGTCAATGCAGATACAAAAGAACAAGGGCTTACATTGGTCATGGACGCACGGCTGCAGAGGAGTGAGTGGTGTTGCAGGTTAGACAGTGAGAAATGTGTGGAGGCTGGAGACTGAGTGAGGGCTGTGGAGTGAGTGACTGGTTATATATGGCACACCCGGACTGTGATTGGTCAATGAGTTGAGTGGTGATTATGGCACCTATAAGTTATAACACCTGTGCCATTGTGGAATGGGAAATGTCCACCAGAGGCTGCTATTCAGACAGCATGAGATAATTCACAACACGTATATACATTAAAATACCTCCTGGCATCCAGTGTATCTCAGAATAAATCCATTTAAGAAAGCAATGTGTTATTTGGGTGCATGATTGTCAATGAAGGCAAAAGGCAACCTTTAGGATTGATTTTAAAATTATTTTACTTGTTTATAAAGCTCTCAATGGTCTCGCACCTTCCTACCTACATGACTGCCTGCCTGAATATGTCCCAAACCGCCCCCTAAGCCCTAAGGTCTTCCACTGCTGGCCTGCTCGCTTTGCCTAAAAAAATGGCAACTAAAAAATACGGGGAAGCAGCTTTTTGCTTCTACAGGCCGACGGCGTGGAACAAACTCCCACTGTACCTTCGACAGGCAGCCTCTGTAGACATTTTTAAAGCACAGCTCAAGACCCACTTCTACACCCTTGCTTTTAATTGATTTGTTTTTTTATTTTTTTTGTTATTCATGTCCTCACTGTATTGCATTACTGCTCTTATTTTTTTAATGTTTATGCCTTGCTTTTCTTTTCTTTTTTTCTCTCTTCATTGCTCTGTAAAGCACTTTGAGCTGCATTTCATGTCATGAAAGGTGCTATACAAAGCAAAGCAAAGCAAAGTTACTATATTTACCCAGGGTAACTGGACTAAGCATCATATACTTGTTTACAGCGAGCCAGGCCCTGCTCATAGAACATTTCATGGTAGTGGTTCAATGCCTTGCTCAAGGGCACTTCAGCGGTGGTAAAGTTTTATTATTATTATTATTAAAGTAGCCTAATAACATGCATGATTCATAATCAGCTTTATTCACTTCAAATCAGTTTTACAGGTAAAACAAGTGAGGTGAAATTCATTTTTGTGTATAGTTCCCATCTGTTATTTTTCCAAGAAAAGAAAGAAAGGGAAGAAGAGAGGGTGGGGGTGGGGGTGGGGGTAAGGAGATCAAGGCAGGAAAGACGAAGGTTTTGAGCGCTTTCACCACAAAAAAGTACAAGTAAAGGGTTTCAGATATTTAGAAGCTTGTTTCACCAACAGCACACTCGTAGGGTCTCTCTTAGCTTATTTACAAATGGCACAGCCGTAGGGTCTCTCTCTCTCTCTCTCTCTCTCTCTCTCTCTCTCTCTCTCTCTCTCTCTCTCTCTATATATATATATACTGAGCACAGGCATTATATATTTTATGATTCTTGATGAGTATACTTGATGTCACATCACCTTGTGTTGTTCTTGCTTACTGTAAATCGCTCTGGATTAACAGCATCTGCTAAATGCCTAAATTGTAAATTGATACATAAGGTGCAGGACATTATTCAAGGTGCAACGTTATTCAAGGTGCATATAGTCCGTGGGTGGTTCAAGAAGAGCTAAAGTCCAGGTCAACTAGTCCCTGGTATAATCCACAGTAGGTTCAGGAAGAGCAAAAAGGAGGTCTACGGCCAGCCTAACAGCATTGCCCGTCATCAGGCCGCTGATGGCAGACTCATGCCTTGCTTCAGCAATCTGACTGCTGTCTAGGGCATTAAGCAACTAGTCGACTAGTTTACTAGTCGACTAGTAAATCCACTAGTCGACCTTGCTGGTACTAGTTGGCTAGTTGATAAGAAATACATTTATTTTTTTATTTTTTCCCGATTTTGTAGGCCTCAAGATCAGGTAGATTATAGTTATAGTCAGTTTTTAAATGTACAAATATATATATTTTTTAAACATAATAGGTGGTTAAACAACTAGTCGACTAGTAAACTAGGCAACTAGTCAACTAGTAAAAATGACTAGAAGTGAATACCCTACTGCTGTCGGGTGGAAAGTGTTCCTTATAGCCTGGTGGTGCTGCTCTGGATACTGCGGTAGGACCCCTTGCCCTTCCACGGGCGCTGTGAAGGGTTGACTATAATAATGTGCCATTGTGACACGTGTCGTGTAATAAAGAAATAATTGAGCAGAAGTCATGAATGTTATACCATTTCTCTTACTAGACACAAACACAATCAGAGTCACTTTGTTTTTGCAAATAGATTTCTAACAAAGTAGGAACAAACAGACGTATTGATGATTGTAGGCCTACTAAACACAAATCAAATATTGTACGCATGGCATATGGGGGTCCCTGGCACAACATATTTTCATTTGGTGGTGCGCGGCTAAATGCATATTTGTTTGGGGGTCTTCTTTGGAGATGAAAACCACTGTTTTATACCACTTAGTTTTCCAAAACAGAGCGACCGACCATGAACACCCCCCCATCCTAGCTGTGTGCCTGGGAGTTCAACCCCCATGACATCAGCAAGCTAAGACAGCTGGAGAATGACCCATAATGCTGATCAGTGTGGGAGGCCTCTTTTTGTTTCTCAGCGGTGGAAGTACTTTATTTATGTAAGTAAAAGTGGCAATATTACAATGTAACACTGTCTATTTGAATAACAGATCTACAAACTCACAATGTGCTACTTTTTAATAGCGAAAGTATCAAATGGTGCCTAAGTGGTTAATGTACTGTACAGGTATGTTGTATTAATACTTAAATCTGCAAAGAACTAGTAACTAAACCTGTCAAATAAATTGTAGCGGACTAAAGCGTGTGAAAGCACATATAGGTCTATACTTGCGTCTGACATAAATTGTAAGAGACAAGTATCTTCTTCTTCTTCTGTCTTCCACTGTACTTTCAGCCCCAGCCCCCCCGGTATCTTCTCCTTCTTCTGTCTTCCACTGTACTTTCAGCCCCAGCCCCCCCGGTATCTTCTCCTTCTTCTGTCTTCCACTGTACTTTCAGCCCCAGCCCCCCCGGTATCTTCTCCTTCTTCTGTCTTCCACTGTACTTTCAGGCCCCAGCCCCCCCGGTATCTTCTTCTTCTTCTGTCTTCCACTGTACTTTCAGCCCCTCAGCCCCCCCGGTATCTTCTCCTTCTTCTGTCTTCCACTGTACTTTCAGCCCCCAGCCCCCCCGGTATCTTCTCCTTCTTCTGTCTTCCACTGTACTTTCAGCCCCAGCCCCCAGTATCTTCTTCTTCTTCTGTCTTCCACTGTACTTTCAGCCCCAGCCCCCCCGGTATCTTCTTCTTCTTCTGTCTTCCACTGTACTTTCAGCCCCAGCCCCCCCGGTATCTTCTCCTTCTTCTGTCTTCCACTGTACTTTCAGCCCCAGCCCCCCCGGTATCTTCTCCTTCTTCTGTCTTCCACTGTACTTTCAGCCCCAGCCCCCCCGGTATCTTCTCCTTCTTCTGTCTTCCACTGTACTTTCAGCCCCCAGCCCCCCCGGTATCTTCTTCTTCTTCTGTCTTCCACTGTACTTTCAGCCCCCAGCCCCCCCGGTATCTTCTTCTTCTTCTGTCTTCCACTGTACTTTCAGCCCCCAGCCCCCCCGGGGCCTAAAAAAATAAAATAAAAAAATTCCTAACTATAATAGACAAGCTGGAATTATGTATACACATTCCCTCACAAGCAAACACTGACACATGACAAATCAAAGGCCTAATAAACAGCTTCGCCGAACAGCTACAACCCCCCACCCCTCCCTCCCCCTCCCCGCTCCCCAAGCAAAGGATCAAAATAAACAAAATGTGTGTCAGGGAGGCCTGGCCGGGGTCCGTTTGGTCGGGTCTGTGTGTCTGTCGGTGACTGGGTGGCCTAGGGCTGCTCGGTGTGAGGCCTGGGAGGGAGCCACAACTGTTTCCTGTGAGCAGCGCACCCCTACCCCCCACTCCACTCCACCCACACACACACACACACACACACCACCAGAACCTCTCCACAACTGGCTTAGTGGGTGGTATACCCCCCCCCCCCCCCCCCTCCCTCCCTCCACTCCCCCTATCCTCTCTTTTCTCCTCGTTCTCTACCTTCCTCTGTTTCCCAACACTTCTCGGGCCCTGCCCTGTTCCCGACAAACCGTTCCACCCTTCCTCCTCCTGCTAAAGGTAGACAGTCAGTCAATGTCTGTCAATCCAGAGCCAGGCCCCATGCTATAAACACCAGTGCTGGAAAGAAGAACTCTTTTTTTTTTCTTTACTTCAGTCAAGCAGCAATACTGTAATAATACAGCAATAATGTAGAAATATTCTGTTACAAGTACAAGGCCTGTTTTCAAATTTTTACTTAAAGGGGAAAACCACCCATTTTCAACATTTTACTATGTCATTAATATACCTTAGAGCTGTTGTGTGGAAATAATAAAAAAGTCCCCCCCAGTCTGTGTTTCCTAGAACTGTAATTATGAAAAAAATCATTAACATGGTGAAACACATCTTGATGACATCATCAAGATGCGTTTCACCATGTTAATGATTTTTTTCAGACCTCTAGTTCTAGGAAACCCAGAATGGGGGGACTTTTTTATTATTTCCACACAACAGCTCTAAGGTATATTAATGACATAGTAAAATGTTGAAAATGAGTGGAATGCCCCTTTAAGTAAAAAGTGCAAAAGCATCACCCAAAAGTAAAAGTTCTTAAAATCTTTTGGAAATGGCAAAATCTACAAGCTCACAACGTGCCGACGCATCATTGTGAATACATTATAAAGTATAAACTAGGGCAGGTGAGGGCAGGGGGGGGTGCGACTAAAAGTTAGAACATGGAGATATGAGGTTTCTGCCCCGACAACAACGAAATGTGCTTGGCTACTTTCCAGCACTGCTAAACACCTTCCCCAGAGGGCTTCATTCATACAGAGTGCCAAAGGGCTCCAGACTGCTGCTACCTGGCAGTGCTTAAAGCCTAATACTGTATGCTTCATCACACAATGGAGTCAAAGTGAAAAATGTTGATGAATGTTTTTTTTGTTGCTCGTACTGTAAGTCAATTCTTAACCCCTTTTGGTGTTAGCATTATGTCATGCTTTAGCTATTGAAAAATAGCAGATCTACAAGCTCATAGCGCGCCACCGAGTGGCGCGCTACGAGCTTGTAGGTCTGCTATTTTTGAAAAATCGAAGAAAAAGCTATGAAACATAGCTTTTTCAGAAAACTGTTCCCCCTAAAAAAGGACTTATTTCCTGAAACCTTGAATTCATTATAGCCCAACCAATATTTTATGACCGGCAGAGACTCCGGTAAATGCAGGTCAACATTCCATGAATTCAAGCATTCATGGGGTGTGTAATTGATAGAAAAATAAGTGAACTACTCCTTTAAGTCGGTATATAATTAGGCTGTAGAAAGAAGCAGATGTTATTATTTTTAATTCTTAAAAAAAACCTGCTATTTGCATTCTCTGCTTGAATTCATTTGTATGTATTCATTCTTGCTGATTATGTAGTTTTTTTTAATGAAAATATTACAATGAACTATGTTTTGTTTGCTATGTTTTCTAAGCCACATGAACCTTATAGCATCACTATTCTGGGGGACGAACATTGGGTGAAAAAAAGCAGTAGGCCTATATTACACTCACAGTAGATTGTCTATTCTCGGGCCAAGAGATTTGGTATGGAAGGGGGAAAAGGAGGGGGCTTAGTATTGACCCCTGTGGCACTCCGGTCAACTAAGTATAGGGTTTTTAAGTGGTTAACCATTTATATGTCTGTCAGTCACATTGTGTGTAGACTAGTCTCTGAAGCCAGACGACGAGCCTTTTCCACAATCCTCACATGTCGCACAGAGTCTGTAATTACGTCCCCTGAAGGGTCTGCACAGGAAGCTGTCGTCTGTTGGCCAGTTCCGCTCTCAAAAATACATTTTTAAAAATAACGTATTTTTCTCCTGAGCACCAAGCTAGATAGATATTATGCTTTGATTAATTTGACAGAACCGCATCCGCCTTCAGTTATGCAATACCTGTTGTTGTATACTGTCTTATCATAGTGCTCTATATGATGATCATGGCGATGACAGATGTCACACAGATGGACAGACAGATCTCCATTTGAGGGTGATTTGAGGGTTTATCGATAGTTCTACTACTACTTCCCACTCGGCACATCGCTCCCTGAGGTCCCCTGTGATACACGTGCCAAGTTTGAAACCTGACAGTTCTGGAGACATGACGGGACACATGTTTTGTGCATTTACGCATTACGCATCAATGCAAGACTACTGTACATGTACCATATGTATGTTGACCGCGTGTGATTGCTACCAGACTGGCACTCACCAGTACTCACGTGTTTTACTTGAGTAAAATCATTAATACCATCATGTAGAAATACTCTGTTACAAGTAAAAGTCCGGTAATCAAAATGTACTTGTGTCAAAGTACAAAGCATTGGGATCAAAATGTTCTTAAAGTATAGTAAAAAGTACTCATTATGCAGAAATATGTCCCGCCCGTTTCACAAGGCATCATATAAAATGTATCACAATCTTTTGAAACAAGATGTACCCACACAAATAGTTGTACCTGAAGGCGGGGGCTTTGGAATAGCGGTGCTGGTGTTGCATATAAGAGAAAAACACTCGGAATGGGATGGGGAAAATGGAATTGGTGCTGTTTTGTTTTGTATAACTTTAATATGTAATTCTACTGACGTCTGTGTGCAACAATCTTGAAAACAAAGTATTGCATTGTGGGTTTGAGCTGACAGGCCCTATTTGATGTCAATCAATGAAGTCACCTTAATTCAAGTGGCAGATGACTTTTTTCCTTTTTCTTTTAATTAGGCCTATATATTGTTTAGGGCCATGTCATGTGATCAAAATTTTCAAATAGAAGTACCTAGTAAAGTTTTCAAATAATTGTATTGGAGTAAATATTTGATTCTGAGATGTGGTGGAGTGGAAGTAAAGAAAAAAGAAGAGCTAAAAGGTCAAGTTTACTAAGTATAAAGAAGAGCTAAAGATCAATTTTACTAAGTATTGGGTGTTTAAATAGTTAAATGTCTGAAAATATACACGAACATGAATCCAACATATATTAATAGAAAGGATCATGTGTAAACAAGCAAGCAAAAGAAAACATGAATGTACACAACACTGATGATAGTACTGTCAAACAAGTCTATGAAGGTACAGTTGGGTGCCACCGATATTGTCCCTTATCATTTGACCCATTTAGGCCTGACCTCAATTTTAAAAAAATCCTCCAGTTTTCTGAAATAAATATTTTCACGATTTTTCAAAAATAGCAGACCTACAAGCTCGTAGCGCGCCACTCGGTGGCGCGCTATGAGCTTGTAGATCTGCTATTTTTCAATAGCTAAATTATAACATAATGTTTAAAACACCAAAAGGGGTTCCCGCCCAAAATGGGTTAACTGTCCTTTTGCGCAGATCACGCAAACCTCAGCAAAAAGAAAAGGACAATATCGATGGCCTCCAACTGTATAGGACATCTATGAAAGGTCAAAGGTAACCCAATTTCAACAGCGGGGGTCCCTGCTTCATCTCCCTCTCAGCGAATAGGATCCATGGCCTGAAAAAAAGAGAGAAAGACACCAGCTCTATAGTGTTTTCTGAAATGACGCCTTTGTCTTGGTGTTTCTGTTGGCCCTGAGTGTGTTTACGCCTTAAGAGTATATTTACGCGCTCCCAGGTTTCCAGCTGTCCACAGGCATAGTCTCTCAGTGTAAAGAAAACTGGCAGTGGACGTGGCTCTGTTCCAATCACCTCAATGCAGACTAAATAAACAAAACACACATGCAGTACATGGTCATGGGACTCATGGACACACACGCTGCACACAAGCCACCCAGACGCTGCCTCTCTTTACCTTGGTGGTCAGTCTCTCCTTGTTCTTATGGCTTATACCAGTGTTGTTTTCGTCGACTAAAACTAAGACGAAAATTATTCGTCGACTACCTTTTTCCACTGACAAAAACTAAATGGAAACTAAATGAAAACTAAGCTATGAGGACTAAAACTAAGACTAAATGTATTGACAATTTCGTCAACAGATAAAAACTAGACTAAAATGCTAGGAAGGGACTAGTGGACAAGAGATTCGGTATAAGTCATTTTACACTTGGTTGCATGCTGAAAATAGCAGATCTACAAGCTGTGAGCTTGTAGATCTGCTATTTTCAGCAAGTGTAAAAACAGTCATTACGACGGCATCAAGGCCCGTCAAAATACATTTTAGTCGACTAAATCAACTGTAGATTTAGTCGACTAAAATCTTATGACATTTAGTCGACTAAAACTAGACTAACACTAAAACATTCCAGGTGACTAAAATGTGACTAAAACTAAATTAAAACTATTCAAAAGACTATGACTAAAACTGAAATCAAAATTTGCTGCCAAAAACAACACTGGCTTATACGTGTGGTCCGAGTGTGGGAGAGAGTATGTGGTCAACTGTTTGGATGCGTTATGTTGCCCATTGCTCAACTCTAAGCTCTCGGATGAAGGCTTGCATGAGTCTCCTGGTCTAATGTCGTTCAGTGGAAGAGCAACACTTCATAAAGCCAGAATATTTATTCTAAGTGTTAATGAAACCCATAGCTTTAACTGTACTGGAAAAAGGATACTGACCTATCAACATCACTGTCAAGGCGATTGGGGGAAAAAAACAGTTTTGGCAGGTAATGGGAATGTGGACATAAATAAATATAATTTCATATTACTTGTGGACAGTGACATGATTTGCCTAATGTTTTCCTCTTCAATGTCTGAAATAATAGTCTTTTATATGTGTTGCATTTTACCTTATGACCAGCAGAGAGCAGTCTAACAGCAAACAGAAAGTTGCAGATTACACTAGGACAGGGGTGCCCAAAAGGTAGATCGTCATCTAGATCACAAAGGCTGTTCAGGTATAGATCACATGCCATGGCCCTAAACAATATATAGGCCTAATTAAAAGAAAAAGGAAAAAAGTAATCTGCCACTTGAATTAAGGTGACTTCATTGATTGATATGACATCAAATAGGGCCTGTCAGCTCAAACCCACAATGCAATACTTTGTTTTCAAGAGTGTTGCACACAAACGTCAGTAGCATTACATATTAAAGTTATACAAAACAAAACAGCACCAATTCCATTTTCCCCATCCCATTCCGAGTGTATTTGTCTTATATGCAACACCAGCACCGCTATTCCAAGCCCCCGCCTTCAGGTACAAGTTCAACTATTTGTGTGGGTACATCTTGTTGAGCCGGTCATTTTGAAAGTAGCTCTCAAGTCAAAAAAGTGTGGGCACCCCTGCACTAGGACCTATATATACACTTGGCTAAGCAGTTAGCCAAGTTAGTTTTTTAATTAGTTTTTTACTTCCGTAAAAGTAGCAATACCACAATTATAATACCTACTTTGTTGAAAGTAAAAGGCCTACAACTTGTAGGCTTATATGCAACTGCTTGTGTGAACAATACAAATATAAAACAGAAAATAATAGAACTGATTTCAAGTAGTGAAAGGTTTAGCCTACAGCAGAAGTTCCCAAACCTTTTAGCTTGAGACACAAGAGAGAAATGTGATGGCTCCTTGTAGGCTCCTTGGGCCCCAAGTGTACAAAGAGAGAAATGTGATGGCTCCTTGGGCCCCAAGCGTACAAAGAGAGAAATGTGATGGCTCCTTGGGCCCCAAGCGTACAAAGAGAGAAATGTGATGGCTCCTTGGGCCCCAAGCGTACAAGAGAGAAATGTGATGGCTCCTTGGGCCCCAAGCGTACAAGAGAGAAATGTGATGGCTCCTTGGGCCCCAAGCGTACAAAGAGAGAAATGTGATGGCTCCTTGGGCCCCAAGCGTACACAGAGAGAAATGTGATGGCTCCTTGGGCCCCAAGCGTACAAAGAGAGAGATGTGATGGCTCCTTGGGCCCCAAGCGTACAAAGAGAGAGATGTGATGGCTCCTTGGGCCCCAAGCGTACAAGAGAGAAATGTGATGGCTCCTTGGGCCCCAAGCGTACAAAGAGAGAAATGTGATGGCTCCTTGGGCCCCAAGCGTACAAGAGAGAAATGTGATGGCTCCTTGGGCCCCAAGCGTACAAGAGAGAAATGTGATGGCTCCTTGGGCCCCAAGCGTACAAAGAGAGAAATGTGATGGCTCCTTGGGCCCCAAGCGTACACAGAGAGAAATGTGATGGCTCCTTGGGCCCCAAGCGTACAAAGAGAGAGATGTGATGGCTCCTTGGGCCCCAAGCGTACAAAGAGAGAGATGTGATGGCTCCTTGGGCCCCAAGCGTACAAGAGAGAAATGTGATGGCTCCTTGGGCCCCAAGCGTACAAAGAGAGAAATGTGATGGCTCCTTGGGCCCCAAGCGTACAAGAGAGAAATGTGATGGCTCCTTGGGCCCCAAGCGTACAAAGAGAGAGATGTGATGGCTCCTTGGGCCCCAAGCGTACAAAGAGAGAAATGTGATGGCTCCTTGGGCCCCAAGCGTACAAGAGAGAAATGTGATGGCTCCTTGGGCCCCAAGCGTACAAAGAGAGAAATGTGATGGCTCCTTATGGGCCCCAAGCGTACAGAGAGAGAAATGTGATGGCTCCTTGGGCCCCAAGCGTACAAAGAGAGAAATGTGATGTCTCCTTGGGCCCCAAGCGTACAAAGATACATACAAAATGAATGATTCAAAGGAGCATTTCATTTCAACTGTATCTTCATATCATTGGTCCGACTATCTGATTATAAGAGGGCACCATTTTTGTCTACTCACTCTGCGTTTCATTGGGGAGCTGTGGACAGTTCAGAAACTACATGCCCACCAATGACATCATCGGTGAAGTTGACATCTTGTCTTGCGAGATTGAGTAGACGGAGTGAGTAAAAAGACCTTTTTTAAATGTATGGATTTTTGTTGTTGAAAAAGTTTTGGAAAAAGTTTGGAATTTCGGGAAAATCCAGATTTTTCTTTTAATCTTCTGAAAAAATAATTTTGTAGGAAACGAAAAAATAAATTTGCATGGGTCCGGGACCTATACGTATGGCAAACACTAGGTACACCACCACCACAGCCATGTCCATGCCCACACCACACCACACCACATCACATTATGTTTGCCCAGCTGCGGATTTTTTTCTTTTTGTTTGTTTCTTTAGCAGTAATTTTGTTTATTTATTTATTTAGGTTTCCATGGTAAATGAGCAGGAGGACAGCAGGTTGGTACACACAGGTGTAGCCACACGGGCTCCTGGAGAGTGTTTTCTGGACCAGTGGTTGGCTCCGTGGCACTGGACACACAACCACTATACAGCATGTTCTTTGATACCCAGCTCCCATTTCAGACCCATGCAGGACGGGGTGACTGGAGCCCGTTTCACTGGTGGAAACGCAAGGCCATGGGACTCTTGTGCAGTGACGGAAGCAGTGGCGTGCACAGATAGACACTAGGGGGTGCTAGAGCACCCCCTGCCCTTTTGGCAATGTGCCCTTTTGAAAAAAAAGAGAAAAAAAAACTTTTTTTTTCTTTTGATTTTTCAAAAATAGCAGACCTACAAGCTCGTAGCGCGCCACTCGGTGGCGCGCTATGAGCTTGTAGATCTGCTATTTTTCAATAGCTAAAGCATAACACCAAAAGGGGTTCCCGCCCAAAATAGATTAAGGCAACCGGCCGGTTCCACGCGCTGCACAAGGTGCCCTTTTTTTAACTTGAGCACCTGCCCCTCTAAATGTCTGTGCACGCCACTGGATGGAAGCAGTGTTGAATTCGTCAACTATAAAACTACGATGAAGAATGTTCTTCGACTAGCTTTCTTTTCACTGACGAAAACTAAATAAAAACTAACGCTGGCTGTGACACGTCGTGAACTTGTAGATCGGCTATTTTCAGCATGCAACCAAGTGTAAAATCTACCATTACGACTCCATCAAGGCCCGCCAAAATGCATTTTTGTCAACTAAATCAACTGTAGATTTAGTCAGCTAAAATTGTATGATATTTAGTTGATTAAAACATTTCAGGTGGCTGAAATATGACTAAATGAAATATTGTATACAGAAGACTATGACTAGAAATTAAAATGTTTGAGAATCACTTCCACAAGTCTGTTCATGCCTGCTACCATTACAAAGTTATATTCTTCGTATTTCTGTCTAGACATAAGTTTAACCCATTAAGACCCTAGGGCCTAGGCAGATTCTACAAATTACTTCTGAATCAGAAGTCTAGTTCTCACACTTGTCTGTGCCAAGGACACCCAAACCCTTTCAAGATTTTTCAAAAATGTAAAAAAAAATAGCAGATGTAGGAAGCTCTGTGAGCTTGTAAATCCGCTAACTGCTATTGCAGGCTATAGGGTGCTGCGTTGCGGCTTGCCTATCAGGCCTGGCTCTTTAGCCGACTGGTCACTTGTGTGACGTGAGGGGCGCTCTTTCTTATCATCATAAATCATCATACATCACATTCCGTGCTCAGCCAATCAGCTGAGCACATTCCGTGCTCATCACACAAAGCTGTGCATAGGAGGGGCTAGCACCCCTCAGAAAAAAAGCAATGACCTACAGATGATGTCACTGGTAGGTGGGTTTCTGAACTGTCCACAGCACTGCTCTGAGATACAGGACAATTACATAGAAATGGTGCCATTTTATAATGAGCATGACATTCTTTTCAGAATTTGTCAAACCTTTTTCAAAAATCACACTTGTGTGAAGAGAGGGGCGTTCTTACCATCATACATCATCACATTCCGGCCAATCACAATTTGCGTCAGAATACACAAGCTAAGTTCCAAAAAATGTGGATGCCATTCCTTGCAGTACTTGACAATAGTTGAGTATTATGTTCTGTATATCCATCGTTCTCAAATAGGCCAGAGGCCGATGGGCACGTACAGGTCTAGTCTTTATGAGGAGGAGAAGTTGACTACAATTATGAGCACTGTTTGATCGCCCTTGGTAAAGTTGAGGACAGATATGTTGGCATTCTCAGACATTCCGTGGTCTGTGTTAGAAATGACAACGACATGCCAAGCTCACGTCCTCACTTTTCTGTCCTTACATTTTGAGAGGTACTAGCCCTTCCTATGCCCAGCATTGTGTATGTGCGTGTGTACCCCATAGCGATGATTTGATTGGAGGAGGGCTTAAAATGTGAGGACGCCAAAAGTGATTGGACGCAATGTGATGATATACAGTATATGATGTATGATGATAAGAGCGACCCTCACTTCACACAAGTGTGATTTTTATGCTCAATTCCGTAGTACACATGCAGACACAGAAAGCTGGCTATAGGAGAGGCTAGCTCAAAAATAGCCGATCTACAAGATCACAACGCCAAGTACAATATTTGACACTGAGATGTTAAGTAGAGCTATAAAGTACAGAAAAATCACACCTATGTGAAGTGAGGGGCGCTCTTATCATTATACATCATCATACATCATCTCATGAACAACTGAATTTATGTGATTGGTTGGTTAAATTTGTGGGGACAAGATTTACGTCATATTTGGTGGACATTTGACCTAATTTCTCCTTTCATTGTCAATGGCAAAAGCTGTATATAGGAGGGGCTAGCGCCCCTCAAAAATGGAAATACTTTAGTGAAGTAAAATGTCTCAATATCGCACTTATAAGTGCGATTTTTTTGATGTACTTTCCACCACTGTGGAACAGTGTGGATTAGAGGAGCCCGTCTCAGCGGAAACACAAGGTGCCAAATGGGGACACAACGGCATCATTCATATCTCACTCACTCACTTCTTGTTTGTTTGTATTGCGGTGAATATTTGATGTCAAATGGAAGAGTGTGTTGGAAATGAATAGAATGCATATGACCATGCTACTGGGAGCTGGGTTAATATTATCCAGTGGAACATTTTACATTCAGTGGTTTCCGCATGGTTTCCCCTGAAGCCATTTGAATACTAAAATGGTTGCGTAATTAGCTGAACGCTTGTATTAGAGCAATCGTCACCTGCTAAAATGGTGCGACATTCTTGTTGTCATGTTTATTATTTATGTTTGTAGCACAGATGATCATGGTCAAAAGAAAAATCATGCATTTGTTATTTTCTTGTACTAGGAAGGGTCGGGGAAGGGTTGGGGTTGTTTAGTTAGGAAATGTATTTATTTATAGGTTGCATTTTATCTAACTGTATGTAAATGAAATGTTAAAAGTAAATAAAAGATAATAATAAAAAATAAAATAAATGGTGCATCACAACACAATAACATCATCGGTGTTGGTTTAACCATGGGAGGCGGCCCTATAGACGGGCACTGTTTCCCCAGACAGTGGGTCGGGACGGGACGCATCTTTGGGCCGCGGACCAATTTTAAGGGGTCGGCATGAATTAAAAATAATTCCAAGTAATTGTATTTCCCTTTTTTTCATCAAGTAAAATGAAAAAATGTAAAATAAAAAAATAAAAATTTGCGTTCAGAGCTTGTAGATCTGCTATTTTCACTCGTTTGGGTCCCAGGCAAACGTCTATTTCTCTTTTGGGGCTTAAGCTAAAAAGACGTTTGGGGATGTTGTGCCAGCTAGGGAGTCAGGGACCCCTAGAAGGGATACGTGATATTCAAGAGTCTAGAGGGTTTTATGTGTCACTCACTCATACAGGTACAAGCAGTGAAATGTTCCACAAGACTGTGCTGACAACTAGGGCTGTAACTAATCCCTGTACTTGATTATTACAAATTCATGATTTATTTTTGTTTTATTTTCTAGGCTATTTCTTTTCATTTTCTCTGTTTTCCTTTTATTCTACTTTAAGTAGCCTATTTGTTTTTTATTGCAAAAAAAATTTCTGTACCCTGTTGATTGAAAATCAATACAAAAAGTATTAATCCTAAAAAAATAAAAAATAAATTAATGACCATCGATCATTTAATAAAATAAACACATAAAAACACATAAAAATAACAGACTGAAAATAACGAATCTACAGGCTTGCTATTTTCACTATTTTTGCATGAAATTGTTGTGCAACGAACGTATAAGGCTGGTTAATCAATTTGTTCATCAAAAAAGTTATAATCGTCATGAAAAGACTGGATTGTTGCAGCCCTAGCATTAACACATAATTGCGACCGTAGGTCACATTTACTATGAAAACCTGCATCTCCGTGTGTTAGTCACGCCTCCATATATGGTCACGCCTTGTGACATCCCGCCTCCATATATGGTCATGCCTCGTGACATCACGCCTTGTGACACATCATGCCACCATATATGGCCATCTCCACATATCACGACACTGACCTCATCTAACCCTGGATAACCATACATGGAGAAGACTGGATCATCACCTAGATCTGCATATATGGAGCCGGCCAGCAACTCTACATCTGCCCTCAAACCCTTAGATCTCCATATATGGAGCTGACCTGTTCTGACATTCCATATGTGGATCCCTCCCCACCTGTCCATCCTGTTCTGACATTCCATATGTTGTACACTCAAGACACGCTCCATATATGGCCAGTACAGAATTAATTCCAGATGTTGATATGACCCTCCATGCCAAAGCGCCAGCGCTCGCCCAGCAGTCTGCCGTCACCCAGGCGGATGCGTGCACGCGATTTCTTCCCTCAGGGCGTCTTACTGGTGATAATATGAAAATGAATATATAAGAATATATAAAAGAAAATGCTTTCACACTCAATTCACAACACAATTATCACCCAGTTGTAGTGAAAGCAGTGTGTGTGTGTGTGTGAGTGTGTGCGTGCGTGCGTGCGTGCGTGCGTGAATCTGGAATGCATTTCCAGTTACATAAGGTTTCATCACTGCAGGTCGGCTTGTTAGCCGTCACGCTCAGGATACAAGCAGAAATGTCCCTTCCTGGCCCCTTTTGGACAGGGCAACCCTCAATGTAGCTCAAATATGGTGGTTAATATGAAGTGTGTGTGTGTGTGTGTGTGTGTGTGTGTGTGTGTGTGTGTGTGTGTGTGTGTGTGTGTGTGTGTGTGTGTGTGTGTGTGTGTGTGTGTGTGTGTGTGTGTGTGTGTGCGCGTGGTCTGTGCGTTAGCCATAGGACAGCAGCATAGCTAAACCCCATGTGTGTGATGGTGGTGGTTTGGTCGCTCGATCGGGCCCAAACCCATTAAGTGATCTCTGTAATTGTCTCTGTCTGGATTCATGCAGCGTGCATGCCGTGGACTGACTTGTGGGGTTTCAGCTAAAGTCAGCGGTGGTTGGGCTATATGGTGACCAGACGTCCCGCTGGCTGGGACAGTCCCCGGTTTCAAGCTGGGAGTCCTTGAGTCCCGCCAAATATCTCTACAACACTAAAATGTCCCGGTTTCCCCACCACGGTTAATATAATAATGCTTGTTTTTAGTGCCTGCATCTAGATGTTTATTGTATGTTTAAGTTCTGTTGAAAAGTGCAGTCACTTTCTGTGCTATTAATGTACTGAATTCTTTTTTATATTTTCACATCCTGGTGAAAACACCAGGTGAAAATAAAGATAACATTAAATACAAAAAAAAGCAGATCTAGTTGGGGACTCTGCTGTGGGGGAACGGAGTGGCGTAGTCGGACCGCCAGTCCGCTACGTGGCTTCCGCGTGTCGCGTGCACTCGTGCAGTTAGGGTTAGGGACAGGGTTAGGAATGGCAGTGAGTCAGAATAGCGGCCTTCGGAATGGCGGTGTGTAACCCTGCTGTGGGGTCCCCCATGTCCCACAATTAGTGATGATGCATGGGTTAACCTGTGACTAAGGAGGTTGTCCCACGTTCGGCTGGTTGAGGAACGCAATGTGTTTTGGGCTGTCGTAATGCCTGATTCAGACTTGGTTGCACACCATGTCGCACGGGTAAAAAAGATCATACCCAATTTTCAGTTCCCAACACTGGTGCGTTACCAAATATAAATCACCCTTTTGTGTATATTTAAAAATAAATGTTAAGTCATGCAGATTGGATTACATACTTATAGTCATTTGTTACGTATTGTCTATGTTCACCTGTATTAAAACACCCAATCATGGGTTGTGAACACTACCGGCCTCGCTCTCTTGTATCTAAGGGTTCTCGGGAGTCGGAGTGGCAGTGACTCAGGAGGAGTGGCCGACTGGGAAACGGAAGGTTCCCAGTTCGATCCCATGCTGTCAAACTACCAGTTCACTAGTAAGAAACCACACCACTGTTCAAGATTAGTAGTATTTATTTGCACAAATGAGATGTGGGTGTAATGATGAGGAGCCCGGGGAGGGCGAGACTGAGGATGGGGACGTAGTCTCGAGAGCTTGACGACCGACCTGCTCACCCGGGAGCGGTCGGTCGCCTCTGCTCGGACGCTGCCCCCAAAAAGTCTGATACGAACCGTGGGGGGGCCGGAGGATGGAGAAGGTCTCTAGCGACCGGTGCGTGGAGCCTCCCGTCCTTGGACCCTCGGTCGGGCGAGGAAAAACTCCCTCGAGGGGAGTGAGGGAGAAACCTCGGGAAGGACCGCGGAGGAGGGGACCCCCTTCCTGGGCGGACGGGCTAGGCGGAGTGTGGCCGTTACGGTCTGCCTAGCTGGAGATGGGCGTTGCGTACGTCGTGGAGGTTGGACCGGATGTAGGTGTGGTATGCCTGGGAGGACCATCTTCCCACGACGCGGATGTTGGTGGTCGGAGAGGCCTCGACTGGAAGCGGAGGAGGCGGCGCCGATGCGGAAGGAGTGGCCGGAGTAGAGGTGAGGGGGGAGACCGGAGAGGGAGAGAACCTGTCGGAGGTGATGGTGGAACCAGAACCGGGTGGCGACGGAGCCGGACTCGGTGATGAATAGGGGGTCTTGAGGGTTGGCGTGGCAGGATCGTCTCGTGGTGACGTAGCGGAGGAGGGGTTCGTAAGGACTGAGTGGTGAGTTTGTCTTGAATAGGTGGATGGAGGAAGAACGCCCTAGCTGGTCCGTCTTGCTCCGTTTGAGCGTGAAGGTGAGGGTTTCGGAGGAATGGAAGGTGATGTCGGACAGGCTCGGGTGGAGTGAGGGGTCGTACCGGGACGAAGAGGACGTGGAACCCTCGGAACGCCGTGGGAAGCCGAAGAAGGCGAGCAGGGACGTGCGCTCCTGCGTGGGGGAGATCAGGGTGAGGTAACCGGCGGGGGAGAGTTGTAGGCGGAGACGGAGCAGGTCTGACGTCAGGGGAAGGCGACGTGGCGGAACCAGCGCGTTGTGGCGCTGTAGGCTGCGAGGCGGCAAGGAGATGAGAGGGTGAGAGGTGGAGGCTTGGAGATCCGTCCGGCGGGCGGAAGAAGTAGGTGCCGCCGAGATGGACGTGCGGGTTAGGGGGGCGGAGATGGAGGCGTGAATGGCAGTGGGAGAGGAATGGGTCGATGGTGGAGACGTCGGGGGAGAAGCTTTGGAATCTGCCTTTGTCGAGGGTGTTGACTGACTGTGTTGGCCTAGTGAATTAGGATGCTTCGTGCAACCATTCTTGGCCCCGAAAGAACGTGGCAGAGGCTGTTGGGTGGACCGCACGTGATGCGGTTGATGGACGGGCGAGGTGCGTTGACGCGCCTGCCGGCATGCTCGTAGGAAAGGTGGGAGGAGGCGGCGGGTTGTATTAACCTGGGTGAGACGCGGAGCGCCTGCCTGAGTGGGGGTAGGAGGGGGAGGTTGGGAGTGGGCGGGGTGCGTTGCCACGCCCGTCGGCGTGTTTGTTAGGTGGGGGGGTTGCGTTGAAACGCCTGCCGGGGCGATCGGGAGGTGGGGGGGGTATCTGGGAGTGGCCGGCGTGCTTGTGAAGTGTGTGTGATGGCTTTCAGCATGCCTGAAGGAAATGTGGGGGTGATGGGTTCCCGAGAGCATGTGGTGTGGGCTGTTTGAGGGACGCCCGATGGTGATGGGTCGGAGTGATCGTGGAACGAAGGCTGCTTGAGGAATGGTGTGGTCTGCTTGGAGGAAACCTTGGGGCGCGTTGCGCTGGTCGACTGGAGGATGCCCATGGAGCTGGACCGGGGGAGGGGGGGCCGTTGGTGCTGTGTGCCGGTATGCTGAGGGCGGAAGCGCGTGGTGCTGATCCGGGGGAGGGGGGGGGGGGGGGTGGCTGATGCACTGGTCGACTGGAGGCTGCACGTTGTGCTGCGCCGGGGAAGGGTGCAGCACGACGCAGCGTGGGCGGCTTGCCGCATGGGCGCACTGTGCTGGTCGGTTGGAGGATGCGCTTAGTGTGCCGGGAAGAGGTGGAGGGTAAGGAGGGTGGGAGATGGAGAGGGCGCGTTGGGCTGAGGCGAAGAAGGCTACATGTAGAGCTGGCTACGTGTAGAGCGAAGTGCTGAACCTGGTGCGAGGTTTGCGCGATGCGCTGAACCTGGTGCGGAGGCTGCGCGATGCGCTGAACCTGGTGCGGAGGTTGCGCGGCACGCTGAACCTGGGGCAGAGGCTGCGCGATGCCCTGAACTGCAATGCACTGAACCTGGACGGAGGCTGCGTGATGCGCTGAACCTGGGCAGAGGCTGCGCGATGCGCTGGGACGGTGGCGGAGGTTGCGCTGCGTGCTGAACCTGGGGCGGAGCTGCGCGATGCGCTTCACCTGGTGCGGAGGCTGCACGATGCGCTGAACCTGGTGCGGAGACTGCTTGAGGCACTGAACCTGGTGCGAAGGCTGTGCGGTGTGCTGCGCCTACGGTCTGATGAGGGAGGCGTGGTGCCGTTCGGGGGGGGGGGGGGGGGGGGGGGGGCTGCACGTGAGCCTGAGTTGGGGAGACCGGAGGCGCGCTGTGCTGGACCTGGTGCGGAGGCTGCTTGAGGCACTGTGCGAAGGCCGTGCGGTGTGCTGCGCCTACGGTCTGATGAGGGAGGCGTGGTGCCGTTCGGGGGGGGGGGGGGTGGCTGCACGTGAGCCTGAGTTGGGGAGACCGGAGGCGTGCTGCGCTGACCCTGGTGCGGAGGCTGCAGGATGCGCTGAACCTGGTGCGGAGACTGCTTGACACACTGAACCTGGTGCGAAGGCTGTGCTGTGCGCTGCGCCTACGGTCTGATGGGGGAGGCACGTGGTGCCGATCGGGGGGGGGGGGGGGAGGCTGCTCGTGAGCCTGGGTTGGGGGAAGGGCGGGCGCGCTGCGCCTACGGTCTGATGAGGGAGTCACGTGGTGCCGATCGGGGGGGGGGCTGCCCTTGAGCCTGGGGAGACCGGAGGAGCGCTGCGCCTACGGTCTGATGATGGAGGCACGTGGTGCCGATCGGGGGTTGGGGGGGGGAGGCTGCTCGTGAGCCTGGGTTGGGGGGAGCGGGGGCGCGCTGCGCCTACAGTCTGATGAGGGAGGCACGTGGTGCCGATCGGGGGGGGGGGGGGGGGGGCTGCTGGTGGGCCTGGGTTGGGGAGGCCGGAGGCCCGCTGCGCCTACGGTCTGATGGGGGAGGCACGTGGTGCCGTTCGGGGGGGGGAGGCTGCGCGTGAGCCTGGGTTGGGGAGACCGGAGGCGCGCTGCGCCTACGGACTGATGAGGGAGGCACGTGGTGCCGTTCGGGGGGGGGGAGGAGGCTGCGCGACGCGCTGAGCCTGTGGGGGGGGGGGGGGGGGGGGGGAGGGGGGAGGCTGCCCGTGAGCCTGGGTTGGGGGGACCGGAGGCGCGCTGCGCCTACGGTCTGATGAGGGAGGCACGTGGTGCCGATCGGGGGGGGGCTGCTGGTGAGCCTGGGGATGGCCGTGGGCCTGGGTTGGGGGCGAATGGGGGTGCACGTGGTGCCGATTGGGGGGGGGGAGGCTGCTCGTGAGCCTGGGGATGGCCGTGGGCCTGGGATGGGGACGATTGGGGGTGCACGTGGTGCCGGTTGGGGAGGGGAGGCTGCTCGTGAGCCTGGGGATGGCCGTGGGCCTGGGTTGGGGACGAATGGGGGTGCACGTGGTGCCGATTGGGGGGGGGAGGCTGCTCGTGAGCCTGGGGATGGCCGTGGGCCTGGGATGGGGACGAATGGGGGTGCACGTGGTGCCGATTGGGGGGGGGAGGCTGCTCGTGAGCCTGGGGATGGCCGTGGGCCTGGGATGGGGACGATTGGGGGTGCACGTGGTGCCGGTTGGGGGGGGGAGGCTGCTCGTGAGCCTGGGGATGGCCGTGGGCCTGGGTTGGGGACGAATGGGGGTGCACGTGGTGCCGATTGGGGGGGGGGAGGCTGCTCGTGAGCCTGGGGATGGCCGTGGGCCTGGGATGGGGACGAATGGGGGTGCACGTGGTGCCGATTGGGGGGGGGAGGCTGCTCGTGAGCCTGGGGATGGCCGTGGGCCTGGGATGGGGACGAATGGGGGTGCACGTGGTGCCGATTGGGGGTGGGAAGCACTCGGTGCTGTCCGTGCGGTTGGGGGGGGAAGACGGGGTGGGGGGCGCTTGGCGCCGGGGAGAGGGGGAGGGGGGAGGAGGGTGGGAGGGGGACGGGGTGGAGAGCGCAAAGCGCTACTCCAAGTGTGGATGCGACACTGAGTGCCGATCCGGGGAGCGCGGGGAAGGGGGCGCTCGGCGCCGGGAGGAGGGGGAAGGGAGAGGAGGGTGGGAGGGGTGGGGGGGAGGGACGCACTCGGTGCTGTCCGTGCGGTTGGGGGGGGAAGACGGGGTGGGGGGCGCTTGGCGCCGGGGAGAGGGGAGGGGGGAGGAGGGTGGGAGGGGGAAGGGGTGGAGAGCGCAAAGCACTACTCCAAGTGTGGATGCGACACTGAGTGCCGATCCGGGGAGCGCGGGGAAGGGGGCGCTCGGCGCCGGGAGGAGGGGGAAGGGAGAGGAGGGTGGGAGGGGGGGAGGGAGGGACGCACTCGGTGCTGTCCGTGCGGTTGGGGAGGGAAGACTGGATGGGGGGCGCTCGGCGCCAGGGAGAGGGGGAGGAGGGTGGGAGGGGGAAGGGGCGGAGGGCGCGATGCGCTGCTCCGAGTGTGGATGCGGCAGTGTGTGCCGATCCGGGGAGTGGGGGGAGGGGGGCGCTCGGCGCCGGGAGGAGGGGGAAGGGAGAGGAGGGAGGGAGGGGGGGGGGGGGGTGGGGAGGAGCCACCAGGGGACTGGAGGCGGAGCCGGTGCGAGGAGCCCGGGTGGGCGTGGCCCCGACGGTGGCTGGGCGCTGGGAGCGGAGGTGAGCCAGGTAGGCCTCGAACGGGTCGGCTTAGCTGGGCCGTCAGGCTGACGGGAGCTAGCCCTGTAGGTGACCGATGATGTCCGGTGATACCCAGCAAACGGCCAGTTAACTGTGTTATAATTGCCCAGTTCTGGCCCGTGCCCGCTTGGTACCCATAAAGTATACATGCACCCCACATGGGCCCCGGGCGGACGTGTTAGCTGGTGCCCACTTGGTACCCATAAAGTATGCATGCACCCCACATGGGCCCCAGGTGGACTGTCAGCTGGTGCCCACTTGGAACCCGTAAAGTACGCATGCACCCCACATGGGCCCCACGTGGACATGTTAGCTGGGTGGGTAATGCATTTTGCCGTAGAGGCTGTTAAAGTCTGGTTTCGCTCGATGTAGATGGCTGCTGCGTCGGACATCTAACTCGAGCCCGTCGGCCTTGGCGGCGACGGACGGAGCGAGCGGAATGGACTTTATAAACTACCCGTTATGAACTCACTTGCACTGCTGGACTAGTCTTAACTTTAGCTGTGTTTAGCAACAGTGCTGGGAATGTGACAAATGATGTGCATCGACCGAACGAGAATGAGTGGAACGTAAATGAGGAAATGCAAAGAGGCTTTACCTGGCGGTTTGACAGCGTGAAGCGTATCAAATGGTTTGGAATTTTGACAGCGTGAGGCGGTATCAAACAGGTAAGTAATGATATGAGGTGTGTATTTATGCTGTGGGTAATGTTACGTGATTGGCTGTGCGGCCGTGGAGACGCAGGTGGACTTGACGAGGAGATATGGGAGGGGAGTGATTAGGTTGAGCAGTGGGTGGTATCTACTCCTGAATCTACGTTGAACACAACTACATTAAGACGACCTGAGGGCGAGAAGCACTGAAACACCAGAGCTTCTCACTATGGCACAGTTGAGAAACAGGAGTTAAACAATTAATCTATTCTATTAATTTGAACTGCCCCTGCTGCCACCCTTAGATCTCCATATATGGAGCGTGTCGTGAGTGTACAGGGTTTGATGAGGTCAGATCAACATATGGAATGTCAGAACAGGTCAGCTCCATATATAGAGATCTAAGGGTGGCAGCGGGGGCAGTGTCTTGAGTGTACAGAGTTTGATGAGATCAGATGAGGTCAGATCAACATATGGAATGAATTCTGTATTGGCCATATATGGAGGCGTGACTGACGGACTGACTGACAGGTTTGCAGGTCATAGTATAGTGCGATCTACTGTTGCAAAACAAAGACACTGAACCCCTAATTGCTCCCGATGTACAGGTTGGTGCCTTGCATAGTTTCCTCATGTATAAATGGGTGTATAAATGCACCCTTTCACCTGTATGTGACACAAGCAGGTACAAATTAACGTTCCCGTTTCCCCTCTCAATCCAGACGCCTTCCTTTTGCCAGGCCGCAGTTTTAAATAACTTTTTATTGAATTTTTATGTTTTCACATAAAGATGAATGAAAGGTATAAATTATAAGCACAATACAATAAAACAGACAAGAAAAACAAAAAGCACAGAAACAAAACAAAACAAACAAAGAAAATGGCGAGCAGCACACACACAATACAGTCAGTTATTCATTAGGGAACAATATATAAATACGAATATATACACAATACACATATATATACATACACAACACACATGGGCACATCAGAAGGCAAATTGCAAGAGTACAGCTGGGGCTCTCCAATCCAATGAATCACTTCCTTTATACATCACAGTAGATAGATCCCTGGGCAAGTAATCTATCAGCGGTTGCCATATATTCATAAAGTTATTTTCTCTCTCTTTTAATTTGGCACTGAGCCTTTCCATTGGAAGTACTCTGTAGATTTCTCTATACCACTGCGTCACTGATGGAGGTTTTTCGTGAATCCAATTAAACAAAATGCATTTTCTAGCTACACAGAGAAGCTTATTAAGTAGCTTAGCCCTTCTAGGATCTAGCACCCCGAATTTGGATGGTAGCCCTAATAAAAATTGCCCAGACTTCATAATTGAAAAGAATTTGTTCTTAATCCTACCTAAGGTAAAAAACAACAATAAATGGGCGAAACAGCTGTGAACTGTTAAAATTAACTTTGTTACCCCCCTGAATGATTCATTGTTTAGGAATTACCTGTGGAACATGACCCCTGTTGATTGACACCTGTGAAGAATCAATGAACATCTGCATCACAGAGCGCTGAGGTTTCCAATCCAACCACTGGTACCAGTACTTGAGCCCCCCTCTGGTGGTACACAGACCCCAAAAAAGGATAAAAAGGACAAAAGTGGAATGAAATATTTACATTACTACAGGTAGTTCTTCTGACCAAGCAAATTGGTTGAAATAGGCTCTCCAGCCGTGCTGCAGTGAGCATGACAGCACACTAGCCGTTAACACATTTTGGGCGGGAACCCCTTTTGGTGTTAGCATTATGTTATGCTTTAGCTATTGAAAAATAGCAGATCTACAAGCTCATAGCGCGCCACTGAGTGGCGCGCTATGAGCTTGTAGGTCTGCTATTTTTGAAAAATCTGACATAGAAACATAGCTTTTTCAGAAAACTGTCAGGATGTGGAAGACATTTTTAGAATCTCATCTCAGGTCAAAAAAGGATTAATCACATTAGAAATATCATCAGTTGTGCTGATTGTGATTAGATAGAGTTTTGTCAGAGCAGCAGCATTATTGGCTTAGGAATGGAACAAAAAGGGCAGGCATACCCTCCTGTATTTTAGCAGCAGTTATTATGGTGGTACATGGAGAGTTAAATACTTTCTGAGGTGGTACTTCAGTATAAAAAGTTTGGGAACCAATGACTGGTAGGCAACACAATGGAGGAAGCTAAAGATAGAGTGACATGATTTATTTTTTTATGTGCACACTGTCTGGTAATCCGAAGGTTCACCCCGTCTGCCCAGGGTAAAAAGCAAGAACCTTAATTAAAGGCAGGGTATAAAGTGATATTTTAAAATAAGTGTTAAAAGCTCTATATTGTGATAGTACTCATTCATTGCTAATTTGCTATAGAGTCTCAATGTCTCTCATTTTCAGGCCGTGATACCAATTGTATCCAATCAGGATAGAGAACGTATATTAATCTAGGATACAGATTATACAAGTGGAATTGGAAGTGATGACACAAAGAAATGAGCAGACACACACGAGTTAAACAGATGGAGAGACTGTAACTGAACAAACCCTCGCAATGACTATTATTATCAGAATATAGTGCTTAAACCTTTGAATTAAAGAAAATAACAAAAAAAAGTTCTGTTTTAACTAAAAAAATCACACCCATGTGAACTAACCATAGCAACCATGCTCACCTGTACATGGCCCCACGTACAGGTACACAACTGGTACACAGGTACAGACACGGGTACAGACAAAGCTGGTTATTGGAGTGGTTTGCACCACTCAAAAACTAACCACTTACTCGACCTTTAACCCCTCCCCCCTGAGTGCTCATCATGAGCAGCCATCTGCTAGGTGAAGCTAGAACAGAATTTCAGCCAAACATGAACCAAGGTCTACTCCCCGTCTCCCCCATGCACCATAACAAGTACAATTCCTAAATAGTTCCAAATTACTGCCACTGTGTAGAAATGTCTCATGCTCTCTTTAGAATACATAACACTCACAATACTAGTACAAGTTCAAAGTGTCAGCACTGTAGTATGACCAAGTAGGGCATTCCACTGTAGTATGACCAAGTAGGGCATTCCTTTACCAAAAAAAGATCACACTCGTGTGTGATGTGAGGGGCGCTCTTATCATCATACATCACATTCCGTGCTCAGCCAATCAAATCAACACAATGTGGTACACACAAACACGCAAAGCTGGGCAAAAACACAAAACGTTAGAATATGGAGATAAGAGGCTTCTGACGGACAGTAGGGCAATTTACAACAGATTCATAAAACATACAACGGATTAGATATTTGTTTCTCTTTTATTTTACCTTGCATGAAATGAAATGAAATCTATATTTACCCAGGGTATCTGGGCTAAGCTCAAGAACTTGTTTCCAGCCAGGCCCTGCTCATAGAACACATTTCATCGTAGTGGTTGATGCCTTGTTCAAGGGCATTTCAGCGGTGGTAATTTTAACGTGTCGGACGGCTGATTCGAACTGGGAACCTTCCGGTATCTAGACCGCGCCGCTATCCGTTCGGCCACCGCTGCCACGCATCTATAGAGCGTCGCAGTCCCGCCCCCTACTAGGGCCCAGGAAATGATTCTCCGTTCATTTTCCTCATAGACATTTCAGAAAGTATTTATTTAAAGACGTTTACGCCGCGGACAAAGCCAACTCTTGTCGTGACAAATCATGACAACAATGTTTCGGGCCAAACAAAGAATTAGAAAGTAGAAAAAAACGGCAGGTTACAACAAATTTTTTGTTATTTTCCAAAATATTGTGTGTTGTCATGATTTGTCACGACTCGAGTTGGCTTCGTACGACGCTTAAAAGGTCTTTAAATAAATACTTTTTGAAATGTCTATGGGAAAAATGCATTGTGATTCATTTCCTGGGCCTGGCGTCGTCATGAAAGGGGGCGGGACTGCGACGCTCTATAGGCCTGTACCACTGCGGCCTCCTCTGCAATGGCCTCCGAAATAACAAGCAACTTCCACAATGAATGCATGCATGCGTGCATATGCCATTCACTGAGAGTAGACATTTAAAGTGATGGAATATGATAGCTAGGCATGTAGCCACTTTGTAGACATGCCCTGTGGGCTACGGTGCTAGAATAGCTTCAAGGTTAGTGTTTCATACACAGAGAGTGGCGCAGCTCTGCATTTGGTCAGTAACTAGTCCACAGGGCCACTCTGTCGCTCACAATTTCCCAGTTAGTCCTCACCAGGTTTTTTTTCCCCCCCCTGCTCAAACGCTCCTTCCTATAGAAAGCAGAGCAGAGCCATTTCACAGACTGAAAAGACATGAAAAGGAAAAACAGTTCTACAGACGTGGACTTAATTTATAACCCACCCA
>NC_136800.1:38047575-38068269 GCF_951216825.1 Electrona antarctica
CAAATGTAATGTAATATATAGCATGTATAACAGAGGGTAGCAAAGGTTAATATAGCCCAGATTAACTTATAAAAAGCACATAAAGTCTATGTCCTCATTCAGCCCCCCCCCCCCCCCCCCCCCCCCAGAAGCAATGGTTTTCAGTGGAACCCAAATCCAGTATCCATCAAAACATAGGAATTTAAAAAGGTAGCACATCCAAAAATTTAACAAACGGCGGACAACGTACTCACATTTCCATTTCTTTATTGGCACCAAAACTGTACATTTATATTTGTAATAAGTCATGTTTTTCATTGGTTCAGATAGGCCATGCAGTATAGTCTATTCTAGTCTATTCTATTCTTCAAATGGATAGTTGTATAGGGTAAATGGTAAATGGTGCATTTATATAGCGCCTTTATCCAAGGCGCTTTACATAGATTGTGCATTACATTCACCCATTCACACACGGATGGCGGAGGAAACCATGCAAGGCACCAACCAGCACATCAGGAGCAATCAGGGGTTCAGAGTCTTGCTCAAGGACACTTCGACGCTGACTCTGGGGGAGCCCACAGGGATCGAACCGGGAACCTTGCGGTTACCATCCAGCCACTCTACCGCTGATCCACCGCCGCCCCAGGGTGACAAGACACCATCTGTGAAGCCACTAAAGATGGCCTATAGGGACACTTTAACCCATTTTGGACGATTAAAAAAAGCAAATATTGTAGTAAAAATGTTCACTCTGAAATATATATTCAATGATTTGCGCCACATTATAAAGATTTAAAAAAAAATAGCAGACCTACAAGCTCATAGCGCGCCACTCGGTGGCGCGCTATGAGCTTGTAGATCTGCTATTTTTCAATAGCTAAAGCATAAAGCCTAAAATGGGTTAACACATTCAGTGCCAGGTATCCAGTATTCACCCCTGCCAATGCCTTCCATTCTGAACGTTTTTGATTGAGGAAAAAATTACTCCAGGTCTTGAACCTGAGCAGCTAGCATTCCAGAGCTAATCAGATGTAGCATCACATGGCCTTTAAATTAAAGTGATTGTGATATCTCTCTCTCTCTCTCTCTCTCTCTCTCTCTCTAGCTCTCTCTCTCTCTCTCTCTCTCTCTCTCTCTCTCTATAGCTCTCTCTCTCTCTCTCTCTCTCTCTCTCTCTCTCTCTCTCTCTCTGTCTCTCTCTCTCTCACTCTAGCTCTCTCTACAATTTAGAATTTAGGCATTTAGCAGACGCTCTTAATCCAGAGCGATTTACATTAAGCAAGAACAAAAAAGCATGGGAATACATCACATAAAAAGCATTTATCATGAAACATGCGTACCGTAAGCTAAGAACGTAACAGTGGAATATCTATATAATGAAACTATACATATAAACTATACATATATACTATACTATGCTATACATATGTACTATGATGTGCTATGACTACATACAATGCAATTATAGTGCTGTCTACATAACATGCTATAAGTCTGTATCAAATGATATCTAAGTCTACAGAAATGTGCTATGGGCCATGATGGAGTCTGAAAAGGTGGGTTTTCAGACTACGGCTACAAAGCACAAGGAAGAAGGAAGAGTGTTGTCCAAGTGTCTCTGCTTTGATTGGTTTAATAGTTTATTAGACATAAATGTAAAAACAGCAACAGAGTACACTCACTCCTTGCGGTCTTGTTTCCATTGTGTGTGTGTGTGTGTTTGCGTGCATGTGTGTGTGCATGTGTGTGTGTGTGTGTGTGTGTGTGTGTGTGTGTGTGTGTGTGTGTGTGCGCGTGCGTGTGAGTGAGTGAGTGAGTGCAGTCTTTAATACGTTTTAATTTTGCTTCTACATTTTATTAAGTTTGAATGTACTAAATATGCATTATTAGTCTATTGTCTATTGATCTTTTCTGCGTGATGTAAAACATATTTCACTATAATCTATGATCTATTGTTGTTTTATTTTAATAAATCTTTTCTATAAAGACATTCAGTAGCAAAACGTATAGTTGTAACAGGAAGTTATGTGTCTGTGCAGACAACAGGACGTCATGTGACAGGAAGTCACCATGAGCACGACCACGACTTGGATGTGTTGTTGTGGTTTGCACGCACACGCACACGCACACGCACGCACGCACGCACAGACACACGGACGCACGCACGCACGCACACACGCACACACGGATGGACGCACGCACGCACGCACACACGGACGCACGCACGCACAACTAATTAGTGTAGATTTTAGGCCCGACGCTGCCCTAAAGCGTCAAACGGACAGAACAGAACTATATTATTATTATTATTATTACTATTATTAAAAAGATATATATATATATATTTATTTATTTATTTTCATTTTTTTCTTTTTTTTGGTCGGCCTGGCCCTAAAATGTCGGGCCGGGCCTCTAATGCTGTTGGTTGGTTGTGATTGTGTAACCAACAAACAAAACAAAACAACAAACTATAGCTCCAGACTTCCCAAAACAAGCTGGTCTGGATACTACTCTGCCTTACTCCCAGAACCCACCTCACCCCTGCTCATATTGACAGGCTGGAATGGCTTATGACAGAGTACAGCATCTTGCATTGGGTCTGGTCCACAAGATTCACTACACCACTAAGATACCCATGTACCCGTCTAAATACTTCACTAAGATACCCATGTACCTGTCTAAATACTTCACTAAGATACCCATGTACCTGTCTAAATACTTCACTAAGATACCCATGTACCTGTCTAAATACTTCACTAAGATACCCATGTACCCGTCTAAATACTTCACTAAGATACCCATGTACCCGTCTAAATACTTCACTAAGATACCCATGTACCTGTCTAAATACTTCACTAAGATACCCATGTACCTGTCTAAATACTTCACTAAGATACCCATGTACCTGTCTAAATACTTCACTAAGATACCCATGTACCTGTCTAAATACTTCACTAAGATACCCATGTACCTATAAATACTTCACTAAGATACCCATGTACCTGTCTAAATACTTCACTAAGATACCCATGTATCTGTCTAAATACTTCACTAAGATACCCATGTACCTGTCTAAATACTTCACTAAGATACCCATGTACCTGTCTAAATACTTCACTAAGATACCCATGTACCTATAAATACTTCACTAAGATACCCATGTACCTGTCTAAATACTTCACTAAGATACCCATGTATCTGTCTAAATACTTCACTAAGATACCCATGTACCTGTCTAAATACTTCACTAAGATACCCATGTACCTGTCTAAATACTTCACTAAGATACCCATGTACCTGTCTAAATACTTCACTAAGATACCCATGTACCTGTCTAAATACTTCACTAAGATAGTTACCCATGTACCTGTCTAAATACTTCACTAAGATACCCATGTACCTGTCTAAATACTTCACTAAGATAGTTACCCATGTACCTGTCTAAATACTTCACTAAGATAGTTACCCATGTACCTGTCTAAATACTTCACTAAGATAGTTACCCATGTACCTGTCTAAATACTTCACTAAGATAGTTACCCATGTACCTGTCTAAATACTTCACTAAGATAGTTACCCATGTACCTGTCTAAATACTTCACTAAGATAGTTACCCATGTACCTGTCTAAATACTTCACTAAGATAGTTACCCATGTACCTGTCTAAATACTTCACTAAGATAGTTACCCATGTACCTGTCTAAATACTTCACTAAGTCCTCTCATTTTGTACAGCTCCAATAAATATATTGATGATTGATTGACAGTTTGCCTTATTTTGCTTAGAATCAGTATGTGTTCTGTTCAAATATCCTGCACATTTACCAGTGCATAAAACATGTATTTTCACTGGTTATATAAAGGTTATATATTTTTAAATAAATTATGTATTTTCACTGGTTCAATAAAGATTCTATATATATTTTTTAATTCTTTATTTAGGGACATCCACAATCATATTATAGGCCTACAACCATTTTTCAAATAGTGTTTCTTTGTCCACAGGTTTTTTTTTGTTTTTTTGTTGTTTTTTTAGACAATAAAGCATATATGGGAGAGATGGATGATGTGTATAGAAATTAAAGTGCAATACAATATAATACTCATAGGGAGACATAAGAGAGTATTTGACACTGTGAGCAGTTTAATGTGAGTTTCATAACATGAACATTAAATAAAGGTTCTATATTTTAAAATGGTAAATGGTAAATGGTGCATTTATATAGCGCCTTTATCCAAGGCGCTTTACATAGATTGTGCATTTACATTCACCCATTCATACACCGATTGCGGCGGAAGCCATGCAAGGTACCAACCAGCACATCGGGAGCAATTTGGGGTTCAGTGTCTTGCCCAAGGACACTTCGACATGTAGACAGGAGGAGCCGGGATTCGAACCGCCGACCCATGGATCATTGGACGACCTGCTCTACCTCCTGAGCCACAGTCGCCCCCATTTTAATAACATGAACATTGAAACATTCTGAAGGCTAAAGGTTATATAAAGGTTAAATATAGGTTCTATAATAACATGAACATTGAAACATTCTGAAGGCTAAAGGTTATATAAAGGTTAAATATAGGTTCTATAATAACATGAACATTGAAACATTCTGAAGAACTAATTGTAAACAGTCTGGTGATAGCCTGGCTAATAAGCCAGACTCAAATCACGTAATACGCCAGCAGGCAAATATCTAAATACTGAATCAAGCAATTTAAAAACCGTCTGCGGTGAAACACCAAATAGATGTTGCAAATTAATGTTTATAAATACATAGGCTACAGTTGTCACTCAGGATATAATGTAGCGCTGTATAGCTTACAATAATACTAGTCACTGGGATATCATTAATAATAGTATTTTAATTAATATAATCCTAGTCACTGTGATAATAATTAACTGTCAGGGAAATCAGATAAAAGAAACAGTGAATCATGTTAATAATGAAGGACGTTTTTAAATGATTTGATCTGTGTTTATTACTGTGACAGAGTGCTGTTGTTTAATTGTGTATCTTAGTTTTATACAGTGTTTTATTGTCTACTAATTGTCTACCACATTAGTAGATTAGTGTAATGTATTTTTTTAACTTGTAGTCAGCTCTAACGGCCTAATTCTGCCCTGCATGCATTGGTTGGTGTTTTTCTTTGGATGTTTAATATGGACCTACATAATTCTGCATGCAGGGTTTCTGTGGGATGTTTATCCCATCTAGTGTAGTCCTGGTGACTGAGTGGACCCCAAACCTCACTGCCATACAGTGCAATTGGTTGGATTATGCTGTCAAATATTTTCATCCAAATTCTAACAGGGATATCAATTTTGTAGAATTTTCTTTTAATAGCATAAAATGCTCTGCATGCTTTCTCTTTCAGTGCGTTCAATGACAGACCAAAATTACCTGAGGCACTAATCTTTAGTCCCAGGTAATCATAATACAGGGTGTGATCTAACTGTGTGTTTCCTCATTTAAATTGATATTTGGTTTCCTGAGATCTGGCCTTCTTTTGGAAAATCATGACTGGATTTGTTCAAATAGACAATAATAATAATAATAATAATAGCTCAAATGTATATAGCGCTTTTCTAAATACCCAAAGCGCTTTACATATAGGAACACTAGGAACATACTTTATTAAGAAAAAAAACAAAGCAAAACATAACAGATACAGCAACAGTACATGGTTAAAAAGATAAAAGGATAAACGAGGGAAAGGGGGGAGGGGACATCCTAACCAGACCTCAGCTGGGGAAAGCTATCCCGAAGAGGTGAGTTTTGAGTGAGGTTTTGAAAGAGAGGAGAGAGGGAGCAGCTCTGAGATGGTTGGGGAGTTCATTCCAGAGTTTGGGGGCCGAAACATAGAAGGCCCTGTCCCCCCAGGTGCGGTACTTGGCCTTGTGGACCTTCAGGAGGTTGGCTTCACTGGACCAACCTCCTGAAGGTCCGGTTCTGACAGTACTGCTCCAGCAGGTCCAGGGTTCAAAATTTTAGCCTTGCTTTTTTGGTGAACGTGATTACTAATTAGAGTATGTAGAGTGTGGTCAGTGGTGCGGTGTTTGGTAGAAAGCCAATTTGCCCTTTACTCAGGACACCGTGAACCACTCCATACTGGTTAACAAGCTTAAAGCAATTGGTTTCGATAGCACATCAGTGAGCTGGATGCAATCCTACCTGGAGGGGAGAGAACAGATGGTGGAGGTGAATGGAACACTGTCCCCCCCCCCCTCCCAGTGGCATTCCACAAGGAAGCATACTAGGGCCTTTACTGTTCCTAATATATGTTTATTTATTTATTTGACAGGGACAAAGCTCATTAATCAACATGTCAGTTTTCACCTCAATGTAAATGGGCCAGAGTTAGCCAAAGCTAATTTCCATCTGTAGTCCCTGGGCAGGCTCTTAAAAAATGAATGATAAAAGAAAGACAGTGTATAGTGTGCCAGCACACAACACCATGCGTTGATGCCATGTGTGCAATGTGCTAGCACCCAACACTGTCCTTACAAAAACACAATATAATACAGATAAAAGAAAGACAGAGTGTAGTGTGCCAGCACACAACACCATGCGTTGATGCCATGTGTGCATATGCACTAGCACCCAACACTATGTCCATACAAAAACACAATACAATACAGTACACTACAGGAACAGATCAACATGGTACAGGGGACATAACAACTAGTGAAGTGAATAATGACACCGGTGAGAAATACTAAATAGTACTGATAGTTACTCATGATTACAGATTTTAATTGTTTTTAGCCACCTTTTAAGGTTGAATTTGAAGGTCAGATAGTTGGAGGTCTCTCTTACTTCTGTGGGGAGACTGTTCCAGTGATGGGAGGCTCTAACAGAGAAGACTGTTTTACCAAACACACTACGTCTGATTGGCATTTCACAGTCCCCTCTGGTAGTTGCCCTTGTTGCTCTGTCACCACTGTCCCTTCGACCTATATGAACTGTTTCAGTGGTGGAGGTGCAAGTCCATTTAAGATCTTAACTAGAAAAAGTGCTCTTCCGGGCACAGGTCTCCACCAGGAGGATAGGAGTGTGTGTGATGTTTGGCAAAATGTTTAGGAGGATGTTTTTTTTTATTTGTTTTTGCAACAATTTTCTTCATTTTGTTGAGGAAATGCAGAGCCAGATCACTCATAGCATCTCTGAGGATAGAATTCTGGATGAGCAGGACATGTGCAGCATTTTGTACAAAACGGGCCACTCCTGAAAGCTTTGGAAGGCAATCTTAGCCAATCAGTGTACAATCTGAGAAATCCAACAGACTGTCTTGATCACATGACTACAGAGATCATGTGTACCGATTGCCATTTCTTCATACGCCTTTGATGGCAATTGGATGATTTGAGGCATTTTGTTCCAAAAATGTGTTTAGCAAAAATGAACCTGTTGGTGGCGCTATAACAGGCTAATATGAAAAGGGTGGGATATATTCCTCAGCCTAGTAAGACATTGTGTGAAAGATTTCACGTAAATTGCATGCTGCGTTCATGATTTGAGGCTTTTGTTCAAAACGGGGCAATCTTGCAAACTGTGAAAGCCAATTATAGCCAATTAGGATGGAATATGAAATATCGGACAGATCCAACTTGAGCACATGACCATAGAGATACTGTGTAACGATTTGTGAGATTTTTGGACAGAATCTGGAGGAGTAATATCAAAAAATGTGTTTTACAAAAGTCGGCCTCCTGGTGGCGCTATAAAAGGCAGATGCGGAAAATGCAGGTCAAAGGTTTGTCCTTGGTTTCTAGGGAGTGTGCATGCAACGTTTCACGCAGATCGGTGCAGTTTTAGGTAAAATAATTGAAAAGCTGCCTCATGGTGGCGCTATAACAGGCCGTTCTGGAAAATGTGGGGCAGAGGTTCATCGTTGGCATCCAGGGAGTGTGTGTGCAAAGTTTGGCATCGACCGGGTTAACGGTGCCGGAGATTAGCTGTTCACAGACGGACGGAAGGACGGACACACGGACGGAGTGCAAAACATACTCTCTCCCCATGCCTTCGGCCTGGTGGAGACAAAAATGAGACAAGCATCTGCAAAGTGTTTAAAGCTGTTAAAATTAAATAAGTTGTACTTATTGTGGCATTGGTGGTAACAGTTGGGCTTTTGGTCAAGTGTTTTTAATGTCTGTTTGTAAAGTGATTCTATGGGTTTTAAAGTTGTTGATTTGTCTGTGACCAGGTTGTGAAACAATAGGTTATGTGTGAAAGAATCATAGCATGCATGAAGAGTTTAGCTGCATCAGTTGTTAGATATGGTCTTATGTGTCTGAAATTAGATAAATTGAATTTGATTTTGTTGGCTAATTTTTAACATGTTTTTTAAATGTCAAGTTTGAGTCTAGTGTAATTCCAAGATATTTAAATTCTGATACTATCTATCTGAATACTACTACCCTCGATACGACATGACTTCAGCTTGTGACTGCAACTTGTTCCTGTTCGCAGATGACTCGGCACTGTCTCGGACAGGAACAAACTGCAGGTTGAAAAGGCCCTCAGCTCTGAACTCGGTAGAATCTGCAACTGGCTCGCTGATAACAAACTATCTTTACACCTGGGAAAAACTGAATCCATTCTCTTTGGCTCTAATAGTAATCTGAGCAAGGCAAATGGCTTCTTGGTTAGAGTGGGTGACAATGTTATCACACGTAAAGATGAAATTACCTACCTAGGTTCCATCCTGGAGGCTAATCTTTCCGGTGATAAAATGGCCACCAACGTAATCAAAAAAGTCAACCAAAGAACAAGATTCCTTTACAGGATCTCCTCACTGGTCAACAAAAACACCTTGAAGACCTTAACAGGAGCCCTTGTACAAGGTTTCTTTGACTATGCATGCACCTCCTGGTACCACAGCACCTCAAAGGCCCTTAAAACTAGGCTAGACTTCCCAAAACAAACTGGTCAGGGTCCTACTTGGCCTCACCCCCCAAACCCACCTCACCCCTGCCCACTTTGACAGGCTGGAATGGCTTATAGGGTCGACGACAGAGTACAGCATCTTGCAATGGGTCTGGTCCACAAGATTCGATGCACCAAGATACCCATGTACCTGTCTAGATACTTCCTTAATGTTAACGAAGTCCACACCCACAACACCAGAGGGAGTGCAACGAACCATGTACAACCCAGATTCGGCACAAACAAGGGACTAAATTATTTTCGCTCCTGTATGCCACCAAAATGTGGAACGCCCTACCAACAGTCATTAAGACATGTGAATCCCTTGACTCCTTCAAAACCGCTCTCAAAGGGCACCTACGGATGGCTGCAATTCTAAACTGGCCCCCGTAAAATCTGAATACCCCCCCCCCCCCTTTTTCCCTCACTGTTTGTTTCTTTTCCCTTTTTACCTCATTATGATGAATTCCTGTTCTGTTCTTTGTCTATATAGAAGTGTCTATTTGTACGTCTCTAAATGTTTTGATGAATTGAACATGGTGGACCCTCTTGTAAACAAGTGTAATGCTTAATTGGGTCGTCCACTCACAGTTAACAGCCTTTGTATTGAGTTTGTGCTTGAAATGTACTGTAATTCTGCAAACTGTTAATAAATATTTCAATCAATCAATCAATTCTGTAAGGAAGGCCAGCATCCGGGCATTAATGATGCTGCAAAACACCTTCCCCAGATTACTGCTTACACATATGCCTCTGTAATTGTTAGGGTCCCATTTATCTCCCCTCTTAATGTTCCCAAGATCTTTATCTTTAATTTAACATAAAACTTGCCACTAAGTAGTTAAAGTAATTAAATAATTTGCTGGAGCAGGAGCTCATGTCTTCTGCTGCTGCTAATATCTCTCTCTCTCTCTCTCTCTCTCTCTCTCTCTCTCTCTCTCTCTCTCAATTCAAAGGAGTTTTATTGGCATGAGAAAACTATTTAATTATTCTCTGGTCCATAGCCCTAATGCCCTATATTCTAAAGTAATAACGTTTGGGGTCTGAGAGGCTGAATGTCATCAAATGGTGGTCCGTGGCTCAAATGCTGAATAAATAATGCGCCTTGATATGAAAAGGGTTGAAAACCACTGGTGTAAGGCGTCTATACTGCTCAAAATAATAAAGGGAAATCTCAGTTCTTGTTAGTATCGAGTCTGCAGAGCAGTGCCCTGTTAGGCAATCATAGCTGTGGTGTCAAATGAAGCACAGTTTGACACTGACACTGTGACAAAAAATAATCGATCTACAAGCTCACAACGTGCGAGGAAACCTATACAATATACATAGTTCTATGGTTATAATTATATGAAGCTGTGAGGATCCTTATAACTTTATATAACTTTAATTATTATTATTATTGCTATTATTATTTGTATTATTACTATTATTATTACTATTATTTTTACTATTTTATTTTTATCATTATTATTATTATTATTATTATTATCATTTAGTATTATTATTTATTATTATTATTATTATTGTAGGTGTAAAGTGTCCATATAAAGACTGCTCAGATAGTCTGATAGAATTTACATTATTTGCTCTCATTTTAAGACCCATTTGCAAAAAAATAAGCCAAATCTAGGCTTTGCTGCCATCCTGTGGTGTTAATGGAGAATTGCAGAATATACATTTAAATGAATGCATGGTTGATGAGTACCGAGAATAAGAATACAAATAACAATAATAATAATAACGATAGTAAATGTTTATGGGTTTTAAATGCGTTCAAAAACATCATTATTTTATTTTATATAACATTAATAACTATAATAGTAACGATAGTAAATGTTTATGGGTTTAAATACGTTCTAAAACATTATGTTTGTTTCAATAGCGCTGTTAAAACACCGCCCGAAACAATGAGAGCACTTCCGTCCACCAAAATACAACCCGTTGGTCAGTTAAGTGACACGCTAGAACAACAAGAGCACTTCCGCGCGCACTTCACACTACATGTAGTCCCCAGCCACGACTAGCCTTCAACAGCCTACTAAACGAGTTCAGCCCTGTTGACACCGTCGACTGAGCGTTGGACTGGCGACTTGGAGGCCCGGGTTCAAGCCCCACATACCCCACATCCCTTTCGCTCCCGGACTAGAGAAACGCTCTACTTTAGATCTACAAGACATGATCCTGGTGGTCCGTGTGGTGGTCCTACAGAGAATGGTCCTGGTGGTCCGTGTGGTGGTCCTACAGAGAATGGTCCTGGTGGTCCGTGTGGTGGTCCTACAGAGAATGGTCCTGGTGGTCCGTGTGGTGGTCCTACAGAGAATGGTCCTGGTGGTCCGTGTGGTGGTCCTACAGAGAATGGTCCTGGTGGTCCGTGTGGTGGTCCTACAGAGAATGGTCCTGGGACCTCCAATGCACGCATAGAGGGAATGGGATGCATGCACGCGAAATCCACTGTTTACTTCCGCGTCGGACGTCTGATCAGCGTCATGACGTCACAAACTGCCCTAGCTCTGGTCCATAGCAAGGACTGTCTAAAGAGGACAGAGGCTCTGAGCCACTGCTACACATATAGTCCACAGACTAACCTTTACAGAGCTTAGAGAAAAGGCTATATTAGCTCCAGGCTTTTCATGTTTCTTGACTGCTGGCTTTGGCATCAATGGCAACACGGATGCTGTGATGAGTGGAATTGACTCTGTCATTACTGCAGATGAGGTGGTGTGTTTCATACTCTGAAAAGAACATTGGTTAACAACTCATCAGGATGATATGTCATATCGTATGACATAACGCATAACAAAATAACCTATGTACGTCTAGCACACAACGCTCTGCATCAGGGCACGTGCGAGCTTGACTATATTTGACAAATAAAAATAAATAAAAATAAAATTGTATTATTAATATATTATTAATAAATAAATTCCCAAAACATTGGTTAATGTGTGGTTAACGTAACGGTAGTGTAGTCCAATCCAATCCACTTAATTTATATAGCACATTATTAAACAACGCAAAAACAAAGTGATGTACAGAAAAAGTCTTGCGGTGTGTGAGATTAGACCTGGACAGATAAAGGTGCTGTATCCACAGACCCATTTGTAAAATAAATAAATAACAATAAATACATGTATTGCATGCAGACCGCACAGACTTATAGTCTGGTCACTGGTGAGACATAGGAGGAACTAGGAAGCAAACCAAAGTATCGCCGCTAGTAGTCACAGTGCTGTCGGAGTTTTCCTTTACGAATTTGGTGATCCTTTCAACAGCTGCTTTACTGCGATGGTATGAATCCAGTTCAACTTTACAGGCTTTGCAAACTGACTGCAGCGCATCCTCCTGAGATACGGGTATCCCTGTTATAGCTTCCAAAGCAAGCGTGTAGCTTGGCTTAAGTGTCTTACTGGAACCGAGCAATAAATCAAACAAAGCTATACGATAAAATGTCTTTCCACAAACCCTACAATGATCAATAAGTTTAATAGGCGTTAAAGGTTCGGAAGCAGCCATGTTTGTGCTGCAGCCTGGCCTGGGCACTGTTCTTTTGGCAAATCTAGTGAGCAAATATAAGACTTCCGGTGGACGATCTCTTCAAAATAAGAGTACCCTCTAGAGTATTGAAAAAAAGTTTAATTTGCACATTAAAACTACAAATGAAGCATTTAAATGATGCTATATGATGCTATAAGACACACATTATGTTTCTGTGTAAAAATAAGTAATTAAAAAGTTATCTAAATGGATAAATGCTATTCACTGGAGTGCATGGACTTTATAAAGTGGACACTGGACAAAAATCCCTGCTATGTATCGACTAGTGTGACATACGCACATGTCCGTGGAGACCTCCTCTACAACACCACACTGTCCGCTAAGCAGCAGAGGTGTAAAACAAAAATTGGCACGCCATACAGCGAGGTGAAACATAAAAAAATGTCCCATTTCCAGACTAAAGTCAACTAAAGTGGACACTGGACAAAAATCCCTGCTATGTATCGACTAGTGTGACATACGCACATGTCCGGGGAGACCTCCTCTACAACACCACACTGTCCGCTAAGCAGCAGAGGTGTAAAACAAAAATTGGCACGCCATACAGCGAGGTGAAACATAAAAAAATGTCCCATTTCCAGACTAAAGTCAACTAAAGTGGACACTGGACAAAAATCCCTGCTTTTTTTTGTTTCACCTCGCTGTATGGCGTGCCAATTTTTGTTTTACACCTCTGCTGCTTAGCGGACAGTGTGGTGTTGTAGAGGAGGTCTCCACGGACATGTGCGTATGTCACACTAGTCGATACATAGCAAGGATTTTTGTCCAGTGTCCACTTTAGTCTGGAAATGGGATGTTTTTTTTACCTTTCACCTCGCTGTATGGTGTGCCAATTAAATTTTTACACCTCTGCTGCTTAGCGGACAGTGTGGTGTTGTAGAGGAGGTCTCCCTGGACATGTGCGTATGTCACACTAGTCGATACATAGCAGGGATTTTTGTCCAGTGTCCACTTTAGTTGACTTTAGTCTGGAAATGGGACATTTTTTTATGTTTCACCTCGCTGTATGGCGTGCCAATTTTTGTTTTACACCTCTGCTGCTTAGCGGACAGTGTGGTGTTGTAGAGGAGGTCTCCCCGGACATGTGCGTATGTCACACTAGTCGATACATAGCAGGGATTTTTGTCCAGTGTCCACTTTATAAAGTCCATGCACTCCAGTGCATGGACTTGGGCATTTATCCATTTAGATAACTTTTTGACGTTATTTAATTACTTATTTTTACACAGAAACATAATGTGTGTCTTCACAATAACTGTAATGTAATAACAATACTAATAATGTAATGTAATAATTATTTAATTAACTACGCTTTTATTCTGAAAGCAACCGGATGTCTTAAATTTGCTAGCTCTCAAACAGGAAGTTCTAGATTTGCTAAAAGAACGGAGCCAAGATTTGGAAAGAAACGCTGAGGTTTCCTGTTCCTTGTCCAGGAGGAGGAGCTATAGGAGAAACAACAAGGAACACTCACGGGGGTGTTGACAAAGTTTGACAAATCATGATTGTTGTTTTTCTTCTAATTATTTCTTCCGCCCAAAAATAATGTGTTTGTTGTCATGATTTGTCACAACATGGAGTTGTTTTTGTTCCGAGGCTTTAAAGGTCTTTAAATAAATACTTTTGGAAACGTCTATGGGAAAAAAATGAATAGGGAATTATGTCCTGATGCCTTCGTCCTTCTGAAAAGGGGCGGGACTGTGACTCTATAGAGGCCTAGAGGGTATGCGCGTGACATCATGATCAAACCAGGAAGTTATGCAGGAACACCTAATGAGTGGCAAAAAACTACTTTCTGGCCTTGACAGCCCAGACATCCACACAGAAAAGTCATATCTGATTGCATTAAACAACATTAAACGATGTTAAACTCACTTTGCCTGTTGCTTTGCCACTCGATTTGCCACTCGATGTGCCATTCACTTTAAGCATGCGCATACTCTCTATAGACCAATTATTTGTTTACAAACATTGGGACTGTACTGGGCGCACGGGTGACTGTTTCATGTAATCAATTCCCAACAGATCTCCAAACCTGTTGTTTTGGGGAGTGCTGGTTTCAGTCCATTCAATCTCTCTTGTGAGTTGGCTAGTGAGACGCACCCTAGGAGACATTTATACTTCAAAGCGCAACAGTATTGCGCACAGAGAACAGCTGATATACAAGCTCACATCGCATCGCGGATGCGACTGTTGTGAGCGTAGAGGTCTGCGTGTGCGACACCATCGCGGGACGAAGCATTCATTATACTTGATGGGCTGCAGGTGCGCGTGCAGCCGTGGACAAACAGGCTCTGCTGCCGTGATCATATTCATGAGCGCACCTCCCGTTCTTATGACAGCGACTGGAGGTGTGGTTTTGAGGACTGTTTTGAATTGCTATTATTGTTCAAACACAACAGAAACCAATGGATTATATATTTCAAGGGCGAGAGATCACAATAAAAATCATAATCATTCTTCCTCCACACTGGGATAAAAACAGCATCTTAAAAGTTTTTACACGTGATGCAGTTAGAACTTTTCCATTGCATCTTACTCTGCTGCCACACTATCGAAAGAGCCGCGCACGTTCTCGGCTGAGTTTTTAGACAGCTGGTGGATGGAAAAGAAGCTCCACCTCCGCAGACTTTTTGCGTGACGGCCAGATTCCCGGAAACGCTCTCCTCCGCGCAAAAAGTCCGCGGAGGTGGAGCTTCTTTTCCATCCACCAGCTGTCTAAAAACTCGGAATTTAAACTGCGCAGAGTTTAAGAAGTGCGTGGCTGTCGACCGTTTTGCGCTTAGGTGTGGAAAGGGCTTTATGAGAGGAAGGGTTCTTATGCTGGGTTATGCGCGCATGCTGTTGCTTATCAGTGTTTGATTGATTGATTGATTGAAGAATTTACAGTTTGCAGAATTACAGTACATTTCAAGCACAAACTCAATACAAAGGCTGTTAACTGTGAGTGGACGACCCAATTAAGCATTACACTTGTTTCCAATAGGGTCCACCATGTTCAAATCATCAAAACATTTAGAGACGTACAAATAGACACTTCTATAGACAGAACAGGAATTCATCATAAAGGAGGTAAAAAGGGAAAAGAAACATATACAGTGAGGGGAAAAAAAGGGGTGGGCGGTGGGGGGGATTCACGTTCAGCTCCGTTAATTTGTTTGTTTTCCTTGGAGGAGCTGCGTTGGGTCCCCAAGTCGGCTCCGTGGCCGTACCTTGAGTTGGCTGTGTGGCCGTGACCGTCTCTTGTGTTGTCCTTGCGTTGGGTCCCCATGTTGGCTCAGTGGCCATACCTTGAGTTGGCTGTGTGGCCGCGACCGTCTCTTGTGTTGTCCTTGCGTTCGTGTTTGAGGGATTCCGATTTTACAGGGGCCAGTTTCGAATTGCAGCCGTCCGTAGGTGCCCTTTGAGAGCGGTTTTGAAAGAGTCAAGGGATTCGCATGTCTTAATGACAGTTGGTAGGGCGTTCCACATTTTGGTGGCATAGGAGCGAAAAGAATTTAGTCCCTTGTTTGTGCCGAATCTGGGTTGTACATGGTTCGTTGCACTCCCTCTGGTGTTGTGGGTGTGGACTTCGTTAACATTAAGGAAGTATCTAGACAGGTACATGGGTATCTTGGTGGTGTATCGAATCTTGTGGACCAGACCCATTGCAAGATGCTGTACTCTGTCGTTGACCCTAAGCCATTCCAGCCTGTCGAAGTGGGCAGGGGTGAGGTGGGTTCGGGGGGCTAGGTCAAGTAGGAGCCTGACCAGTTTGTTTTGGGAAGTCTGGAGCCTGGTTTTAAGGGCCTTTGAGGTGCTGTGGTACCAGGAGGTGCATGCATAGTCAAAGAAACCCTGTACAAGGGCTCCTGTTAAGGTCTTCAAGGTGTTTTTGTTGACCAGTGAGGAGATCCTGTAAAGGAATCTTGTTCTATGGTTGACCTTTTTGATTACGTTGGTGGCCATTTTATCACCGGAAAGATTAGCCTCCAGGATGGAACCTAGGTAGGTAATTTCATCTTTACGTGTGATAACATTGTCACCCACTTTAACCAAGAAGCCATTTGCCTTGCTGAGATTACTATTAGAGCCAAAGAGAATGGATTCAGTTTTTCCCAGGTGTAAAGATAGTTTGTTATCAGCGAGCCAGGTGCATATTCTACCGAGTTCAGAGCTGAGGGCATTTTCAACCTGCAGTTTGTCCCTGTCCGAGACCAGCAGTGCTGAGTCATCTGCGAACAGGAACAAGTTGCAGTCACAAGCTGAAGTCATGTCGTTTACATATATTAGGAACAGTAGAGGCCCTAGTATGCTTCCTTGTGGAACGCCACAGTTCACTGGGAGGGGGGGGACAGTGTTCCGTTCACTTCCACCATCTGTTCTCTCCCCTCCAGGTAGGATTGCATCCAGCTCACTGATGTGCTATCGAAACCAATTGCTTTTAGCTTGTTAACCAGTATGGAGTGGTTCACGGTGTCAAAAGCCTTTTGGAGGTCCAGCATGACCATGCCGCAGTATTTGCCAGCGTCCACCTCTTGTTTGATGTGGTCGCTCAAATAGAGAAGGCATGTGTCAGTGGAGTGGGATGTTCTGAAGCCAGATTGGAACTCGTACAATAATTTATTAGTGGCAAGATACTTTTCAACCTGTTCATAGACTATTTTTTCCATCACTTTCGAGATGGAACTAAGAATAGAAATAGGGCGGTAGTTGCCGGGGTCTAATTTACTCCCTTTCTTGTGCAAGGGGGTTACTTTGGCCAGTTTGAAATCTTGGGGGACCTGTCCCTGTTTGATGGAGAGGTTTACTATGTGGGTGATGATTGGAGCTATAGAGATGGCTGAGTCTCTGAGAAATTTGGAGGGAATGTTGTCATGGCCTGTGGCCTTGTGGGGTTGGAGGGCACTCAGTTTCTTAATTACCTCATCAGTTGTTACCATAACTAGTTTAAAATCGTCTTTACAAACACCTAGGTTTCTGTAGAAGGTTGTAATGTGCTCTACACCAAAGAGCCCAGAGTGGGAGGGCAGTTTGTTAACGAGAGTTGTTGCTATGTTTGTAAAGAAGATATTCAAGTAGTTGGCCACATCAAGGTTGTCAGTGATGAGAGTGTTGTCCGATTTGATGTTTATGTTTGAAAACCTGGTTTTTAGTTTCTGACCATAGCCTAGTTGATTGTTTAGTAGCTTCCAGAGCTCATGAGGATTGTTTTTGTTTTCCTGTGCTTTATCATTGATGAAGTTACTTTTAGCTGATTTGGTCATGGCAGTTACACTGTTTCTTAGCTTGATTCGTTGGGTATTTAGGTTGTTCAAACGAGCTTGGTGAACACTGTCGAAGCGCTTGGCTAGCTTTGACTTGCATTTTAGAAATTCAGAGCATTTTTTGTCTCTGGCTTTCATTGCAGCCAGTATGTCCGAATTCATCCATGGTTCCGAGCGGGTTTTGCCCCTGGTGGTTCTCAAAGGAGCCATGTTGTTCAGTACTGATGTATATTTGGTTTTGAAGCCAAGCCAAGCTTCTTCGACAAGTGTGCTTTTAAGCTCATCGGACCAATCCAGACTCTCCAATACTTGGTTAAAGACCTCACTAGAGTAGTTTTTGAGGTCCCTTGATATGACTGTTTTGTGGCAGACGGTCTTAGGTTTTTGTATTTTGCGGGTACAGAATATCATAAAATGATCACTAAGCCCACATACAATAACCCCTTTCTTGGAGATTCTGGATTTGTCCGAGGACAGAATGAGATCAATGACAGTTTGAGTAGAATCACACACTCTAGTGGGTTGGGTAATTAGCTGACTGACACTATGTAGATCACAGAACTTACTGAATGACTTAAACACAGGTGCTTCCTTACGTTGCATGTCTGTATTGTAGTCGCCAATCAGGATTTTCTCTACACATTCCTCCTCAGCTAAGCACCCCTCAAGTATATCATAGAACCCATGTTGGTCAGGCGGTCTGTAGACGGTGCCCACTAATACCGATTTAGCCTTTTTGAAAATTAATTCAACCCACACAGTTTCAATTTCATCATGCTGTAAGTCAGTACGAGTAACATATTCAGTGTCTTTGTGAATATACATACACACACACACCACCACCATGCCTGTTTCTGTCGTTTCTGATCAAAGAATAGTTCTCTATTTCAACTTCTGGGTCTTTGGTTGACTCATCAAGTTTAGTTTCAGAGAAGCTAATGATGTTCGCCTTACCGCATTGAAACATATGCCTGATTTCAGCCATTTTGGGTCCAAGGCTGTTGACGTTCAGGTGAAAGATATGTAGTCCGTTGGCTCTGACTATGGTGCTTATTTCCTCCGTGGTGAAGTAGGGGAGCGGAGGGCCATTGTTGATGTCTGTAGTAGCCGCGGGTTGCCGTGGGGGGAGGGTGGGGGGTGCGTGGGGGTCGTCGTGGGGTGGCGGGAGTGGGGGAAGGGGTCCCTCGTCCAGGTTTGTTGTGGGCTCTGGTGGGGTTGATTGAGCCATGGTGTCGACTGGAAAAATAGCAGGTAAAGTATCACGGTGTGGCCGATTGGGTCCGTCTCCAGCCGCATTGTCCCCCGTGGTTGGATGTGGAGACTCGTCACGCCGGTAGATGGTGGTGTTGACCGTGTCTTGTGCCTCGACTGTCGCCGACGTTAGATCACTCCTCCGCATCCTGCTGTTGCCTGGGACGCGCTCGGCTCTTGCGAATATAATATCCACAACCGGGACGTCAGCGTGTATATTCAGCATGGGTGTGCAGGTTGGCTGGTGAGGAAGGATGCCAGCGGAGTTGTTGTTGTTGGTCGTCGCCTGGCTGGTCGACATTGGTGTTGTTGTGTCGACAGCGATTCCATTGTTCTCCATCGTTACCTGTCCACCCCGGAGCAGTCTTGTCATTTGTCGTGTGTTCACGGGACCAGGGTTACTTTCGATGTCGCCAGACAGTAACAAAATAATGAGACAGAAAGATCTCTTCACTTTGCTAAGCTGGAGCTTGTCTCTTCGGGCCAACAAGGACTGAATAGGTCCTATGCCGTGTCCAGGACGCTTTCCATTGTTCACTTGCTTTCGTCACTGACCAGGTAAAAGTCGCTGTGAGAATCAGACGTCGTCTGTTAAGGCGTCTATGAGCTGTGGCCAAACTGCCATACGAATATGAATAATTAATACACGACAACAGAACCACGACAGACTTTCAACAATCCGTTTATTCAATTCACAGTTTATCATTTAGGCACTGAGCAATGAATCCACAGAGCCATTTACAGTAACATGTTTTAGAACACCACAAAGTTGGTACGGTGACTTTAAAATAAAATACACCATGAAATAAAATACACCATACAATAAAATACACCTTTGGCCCAGCCTGTAACAGGAACATCTGTTACACAAAAGAATACATAGGCCTACAGTATAAATCACACCCGTGTGAAGTGAGGGGCGCTATCTCATCATCGTACATCATCTCATCCCGACCAATCACAATCTGCGTCCTCACCTTCGTCATCAGTGTGTGTGTTTACACAAACACTTTAAATCCCCCTTCATTGTGGATGTGGATGTAATGTTGGTGTTGGACAGTCTTCATTGTGGATGTGAATGTAATGTTTATGTTGGACAGTCTTCATTGTGGATGTGAATGTAATGTTTGTGTTGACAGTCTTCATTGTGGATGTGAATGTAATGTTTATGTTGGACAGTCTTCATTGTGGATGTGAATGTAATGTTTGTGTTGACAGTCTTCATTGTGGATGTGAATGTAATGTTTATGTTGGACAGTCTTCATTGTGGATGTGAATGTAATGTTTGTGTTGACAGTCTTCATTGTGGATGTGAATGTAATGTTTGTGTTGACAAAGTTATTGCACACACGCCAAATGCTGGACATGGGAGGGGCTAGCGCCCGTCAGAGATAATACAATAAGACTGTATGATAACTGTCAAATTATAGAATACAATAATCAAGTATATAAAAAACAAGAATACAAAACATCATCATCATCACCAGTCTTGATGGAAAGTCATTTATGATACATAATTATCAATGTGTGGAGTGGAGGTTTGTGGAGCCATTTATGATACATAATTATCAATGTGTGGAGTGGAGGTTTGTGGAGCCATTTATGATACATAATTATCAATGTGTGGAGTGGAGGTTTGTGGAGCCATTTATGATACATAATGATCAATGTGTGGAGTGGAGGTTTGTGGAGCCATTTATGATACATAATACATGTCTGAGTCTGAAGAGTGC
>NC_136800.1:38068469-38125969 GCF_951216825.1 Electrona antarctica
CATGCTAGAAGGCTTTCTTACCTTTCTTTGTAGTTGTTACGTCCCCACCAAAGAGGTCCAGGTGTTATTTGTAGTTGTTACGTCCCCACCAAAGAGGTCCAGGTGTTATTTGTAGTTGTTACGTCCCCACCAAAGAGGTCCAGGTGTTATTTTGTGCAAAAGCTCCTTATTGGCTATTTCCCCTACCATAAGCCCTCAATGAATTGAGTAGTCTAATAGGCTGTGTGTTCATTGCACATTTTGGCCACTACCACTAGGGGGGCGCTAGTGAGTCATTTATGTTAATTTATGTTAATTTATTCATACATTCCATACATTCCATACATTCCATACATTTCATACATTCCATACATTCCATAATCATATTGTATATATCATAAAAATCACATTATATTATTATTATTATTATTATTATAATCGTTTTATTTATGTATGTGATGTATGCCATGCTTTTTGTTCTTGCTTAAGTGTTAAGCTTAAGTGTTTTACATTAAGTGCTTAAATCTCCCATCTCTCCCTTTCTCTATGTCCCATTCATGTCACAGCCTGTGACCCCCCTCATGTGGGTCTGTCCCACAGATCAGACAGACATGCCGGCTCCAGGTGTGAATAGGACAATAGAAATGTAGATGAACCACTGTGTGGGGTGAGGGGTGGGGGATCCCTTATCTTTTACAACTGCCAGGTGGCAGTTGTAACCGGGGGGTGGGGGCCATTCTCTTTGAACTGCCAGCTGGCAGATTGGGGGGGTCCCTTATCTTTTTGAAGTGCCAGATGGCCGTTGTAAACCCCCCCTCCTCAAAACATTTGTTTGTTGTGTTAATGTGTTAATTAGATGAAGTTAAAATCGGGGGTGGGGGCCCTTATCTTTGAAGTGCCAGCTGGCAGGTGACAGGTACCAGGTGACAGGTGACAGATGACAGGTGACAGGTGACCGATGACAGCAGCTGACCGCTGACAGGAAAACACACAGCTTGTGTGTTGGTTTAGCCCTAAAATTTGCAATTTCCAGGCGCATATATGCGTTGGAATATTGGGTGTACAGTAGGTGTACACTATTGAGTATAGGTATGGAAAAATAAAAAGTATGAATAAATTACTTAAAAAAAGCTTAAAGTTAAAAAAAAGTTACAAAACAAGTTAAAAGTTAAAAAACTTAAACAAATAAAGAAAAGGAGAAAAATGAAAAAATCAAGAACTTTTAGTGTAAATGTGGTTTCTCAATTGTACTGCCTATGTACGTGTGAACTCGTAGAGAAGAACGCTTGAACTAGCTTGGGTGTTGTAGATGCCGCAAATATGTTCGAAAAGGTTTGTACAATGGTTAGTTAGAGGGGGTGGTCTACTGTGTGGGTGGGGTGTGTATGGGGGTTGGTCTACTATGTGTAGGTGTAGTCTAGTGTAAATGTGGCGTATAGCTGGTACTGCAGGTTTAAACATCAGGTTGGTCGGCTGTCTAGCTTTTCTTTTTTTTGTCTAACAGATTTGTCCATTTTATGGTGTAATTCCATTTTTGACCATAGACTATGGATCTAATAATGTAGGTGTAATTCCTCATACAGCCACTACAGACCTGTAGGGGGTTTCAGCCTCCTAGTGCAATTCATCTATTTTATTTTTCGTCCCATTGGTTCAGAGGACACCCCCATCCAGGGGCCCCACAAGGGGGTGTAATACCAGTTTTGGCCCATAGACTATGGATTTGAGCATCTCATCGGTGTAATACCGGGTAACACCACTACACCCAAATACATTGGGGTTTCAAGCCCTCTAGGGGAGTGGATCTCAGTTCACTTCATGTTTTGGTCCACAGACAGTTAAAATCATGATGAGCATGCAACCAAATGGACTCTTGATGAAGGCTTTATGATTATAGGGGTAATGATCAGGCATGTAGGGATAGCCATAGGTGTTTACGATTATTTGGACGCAGTAACTGTCAGTTTTTACAGTATTACATGGATCCAATATTCTCTGCTATTATTTGGTATCCTTCAGCCATGATGAGGCTCTTACATGTAACATATCTGTCCTCTCTAATTATATTACAATATGGTTATGTTATGCTCATAGGGAACAGTGGTTCGAGCAGTAATTATTGTCTTCAGACAATGTATGATCAGGTTATTAACCAAACATTACAGGTAGTATATCATAATCCCATATGGTCTAGTGGTTTAGGATGCTTGGAGTCTAGCGATGGGACCCTAGTTCGACTCTTGGTGTGGGAAATATAAGTATATGTTTTCAATTATAGTGAAAGTTAATGATATCTACCTAGTGGGCAATTTCTATAGATGTTGATCAACCAGTCATGCAAACGATTTCAGCACCATAGATAGCATTATGCCCCTATTGTTAGGACTATTAGTACACCTTATGTAGACACAGAACTCTAGAGTGCATACGTATTGGTTCATCATACAGATATTCCACTGATGGATTGATGGTAGGTTACTAGTTAGCGTATGATTCATGTTGATAATCTTTTGAAAAATTTGATTTTACGGGGGTTCATATGGTAAAATGCCTAAATTGTAAATTGTAAACTACATAACAATACTATTTACAGCATCACATACACAAAAATGATACAAAAACAAAACAAAAAATTATACAACAGCAGAAAACAAAACAAAAATGACACAAAGCAAACAGCAAAAAACATAACACAGCAACAATACGAAACAAAATCAAAAGGCTACACACCAGACAAGACAATATGTAAAAACATATGTGATAAAAACACAAAACAAAATCAAAAACTGGACACAACACAACAAAACAAACTTTTTCAAAACACAACACAAACAAAAAATACTAAAACAGAAATAAATAAACTACACAGCAGACAAAACGAGACAAAAACAAAAACTTTTTCAAAACAAAAACACAAAACACACATTAAACAAACATCATGACACAAAAACAAAACAAAAATTATACAACAGCAGAAAACAAAAACAAAAATGACACAAAGCAAACAGCAAAAAACATAACACAGCAACAATACGAAACAAAATCAAAATGCTACACACCAAACAAGACTATGTAAAAAGATATGTGATAAAAACACAAAACAAAATCAAAAACTGGACAAAACACAACAAAACAAAAACTTGACAAAACACAACACAAACAAAAAATACTAAAACAGAAATAAATAAACTACACAGCAGACAAAACGAGACAAAAACAAAAACTGGACAAAACACAACAAAACAAAAACTTGACAAAGCACAACACCACAAAAACTGGACAAAACACAACACAAACAAAAATACTACAACAAAAATAAATAAATAAACTACACAGCAGACAACACAACAAAAATAATAATAACTTGACATGAAGTATATGACTAAACGTGTAGCTAGATGGAATAGGGGGGTATACACAGACATGACCCGCTACCCATACATGTCCAGATCAGGCGGTTATAGCACCACCAGCAGGTGGTTTTTGCTAAACCCCATTTTATTTTGGAACAAAATGGTTCAAATCATCAGATACCCTCCATGCCTAAGAAGAAAGGGACTATAATGTAGCACATTATAGTGCTATCATGAGGCCCACAACCTGCCAGGGCCTGTTTTTTTATCTAGTATCTAGTCTAGTTTCATCTATATAGATGTATCTAGTACACAAGATCTTGCTCAATATTACAAATTATTTACAATTTTTATTTTTATTTGTAATGATAAGATTTTTTTTTGTGGAGAAAACGTATAATTCCTACACAGGCAGGGGTTATCGATGTATACAAAAACATCTACTTGGATCAATTATCCTGGAATTATTATACTTCTAAGATTATATTCTTGAAAAAGTTGCTAAACTCTGTTGTTAAATGCTAAACGCCTATTGTTTTTAGATCTACAATGATCTGTATAGATAGTGTAGTCAGAACAAATCACTAGTTGTCAGTGATAGACAGTAAATCCTTCATCATCAATCACCAGACACTTTTGACTCATTCACTCAGTTGTTCTCTCTTCCACTATATTATGACTAGTACATTATTCAACCAATACCAATAACTATTAACTAATAACTATTTTGTAACTACATTTGGAAAAATTGTTAATTTCAGTTATTTTATCATTTTTCAGACATACTCTCTATCCATTTTTGTAACTGTGCAAACCTCTGGAGTGGTAAAAGACCCCCACACTCCACCATTTTCCCCCTGGTGGGTAGATAATTACACAGCCAACAGATCCCTAACAGCATCCTAACAGCATCCTCCATCTGATTTCACGAGCCAAAGGCCTATAGGGTCTATCAGAGATACAGGACCCTGTGGTCACAGGGGTCTGGTATAGTCCTACCATGAGCCCACAACCTGACAGGGCCTATTTTTATGGCAGGGTCTAGTTCCATCTATATAGTTGTATCTAGTACACAAGCTTTTTACATACACAAATTAACCTCAGTGACATATCCAACACTCATTTACCATTACATGCTGGTTAAACTAAATCACTAGTCACTAAATTGATCCATAGGGGGTATTTTACGGAAAAAAGCACACACCTATGGCATGAAATCTAATGTGGAACACCGTATCTTAGTCAAAATAATAGGCTAAATCATCATAATAGTTCTCAATCATGGCTGAGGGTAGTAGGTAAATTAGGGCACTAGATAATTTGCTCACCCAAAGTTGCTGTGAAACTTCACAATATACAATAAATATATATATATTTATGTCAGGGTCCTAGTAAAATATAGTGTAAGGGGTGCATTGGGGTAAATAAATAGGCATTTTCAGTTTATAAAGACCTAAAGAGCCCTGAAGATACTGTATTAATTGTTAAAGCTCTGCATAATATAGACCCAAATACCACTTATTGCACACTAAGGGTTGGTTGTTTTAATGATAGACATCATATTTCTGACTTTTGACACCCTGATATATGACTTGGGTACTCTGTCACAACTGGGTCAATAAAAAATATACCAATTATGTACAGATTTTTGGTGTCTCTGCATCTTTACACAAAAATATTATAGCGTTAGGCGTGATGAAGACGATCATTGTATGAATTATATCAGGGGTTTTCTAGGGGAAGTTTTGAAAAGAGTCAACAAGTTGGCACATTAAACTTGAAAATACTACATTCAAGTTGTTTCATGTATGTTTGGGCAAGGGTCACAATTTCAGACAAAATTACTCCCCTCATCACAGGGGAACACAGTCATGTGGACACAGTCACTGTATGTTTTACATACATAAACTATGTTGTTCATGGTGTAAATACAAATATTATACAATGAGTCACTAATATGACTTAATATAATACCCCTTTTGACTAGACCCCACCACTCTTTGTATCACCAAATTCTTCTATTGTTGTCTATTCTACACACAAAGTATGAAGTGAAATGCTAAACCCCTCAAAAGAGACTGACCCCTAAACCAAGCCAAGATACCAGAGCTGTTTCATAAACAGATACTGATGTTAAACACATACAATGTTGCAGAAATGATTTGCACTAACAAAATGATCATAGTTTTCGGTTTTTCAGGAGGGCCCTGGTGAGACTGCGATCTCACCAACAGCCACAAATTTGATGTAATCAGTCGTATCTAGCTCTAATATCCTTGTCGACTGATTACATCAAATTTGTGGCTGTTGGTGAGATCGCAGTCTCACCAGGGCCCTCCTGAAAAACCGAAAACTATGATGGATAAAGAGATCTGGATAAACCCGCAACATAAATGTACCCAAACCAGCTGGTGCAACATTATTCTCAATGCCTGATGACAGCATGGAAAATGACGCACCAACATATGCAGCTATTACGCCACCCCTCCTACACTATAGGTAAAAAGGCGAACGCCGCACCCTCTACCTTATACTCTGTGTATAATTGTGATATGATCATTGATCATTCACCATGGAGGACTCTACTTTTTCACTGGGAGAATCCAGCTCAAGTGGAGGAGACAAAGCTTGGTGGATGGACCCTCGGTGGGCAGTGTATGAGGCCCCATCATGGTGGACTCCCAACAGTATTGGGGATACGGACGAAGACGATGAATATGATGATACGGACAAAGACACTGAATATGATGAGAGGGCATTTTGGGGCTATGATAAGGGGGACGTTGAATTTTTTGAGAGGGTAGACCTATTATCCACAAATTCACCCATTCCCCATGACACTCCAACCACATCAACAGTGCTTTCGACGCCATCCCCAGGGAATTTGCCCCTGACTATGGATGAGAATGACGGGGTGATCAGCACAGTACATATAGATATTATGAAAATACGAATTGTGCAACTACTCGAAAAGGCTATAACTGAACAGATGAGAGAAAGTTGCAACGGTTGTCAGATAAACCATTCTAGCCAAACCGAACACCCGTGTTTGGGTGATACACCTAGATATTACTTCTACAATCATTTTAAAGATTTAACGAACAAGCTATGGACTGATGAATTTCTGCCAGGACTCGTGCAGGTGTTGGAAACTCACGGAGTTGTAGCACCAGTGTCCAGAATCCATAAAATCTGTGAATCGTACCTAAATGAGTTGAAGGATTTACCCTATATACACACAAAAATCTAAGATATAGCTAATGCGGCACGTATAAGTTATGCATATAATGAAACAATTGTATAGTTGCATATATTGCATACAGTTTTCCGCCCTCGTATTATTACATAGTACACATTGTATGTTGTATGTACTGTATTGAGACAAATATTGGTCTGATATTGTGTACCATCTACAGTGACTACTGTGAATATTCCTAAATATGCAGTCGTAATAAAATATGCAATCATAAAAATGTGTATATTTTGTTGTCATTTTGTTAGTGCAAATCATTTCTGCAACATTGTATGTGTTTAACATCAGTATCTGTTTATGAAACAGCTCTGGTATCTTGGCTTGGTTTAGGGGTCAGTCTCTTTTGAGGGGTTTAGCATTTCACTTCATACTTTGTGTGTAGAATAGACAACAATAGAAGAATTTGGTGATACAAAGAGTGGTGGGGTCTAGTCAAAAGGGGTATTATATTAAGTCATATTAGTGACTCATTGTATAATATTTTTATTTACACCATGAACATAGTTTATGTATGTAAAACATACAGTGACTGTGTCCACATGACTGTGTTCCCCTGTGATGAGGGGAGTAATTTTGTCTGAAATTGTGACCCTTGCCCAAACATACATGAAACAACTTGAATGTAGTATTTTCAAGTTTAATGTGCCAACTTGTTGACTCTTTTCAAAACTTCCCCTAGAAAACCCCTGATATAATTCATACAATGATCGTCTTCATCACGCCTAACGCTATAATATTTTTGTGTAAAGATGCAGAGACACCAAAAATCTGTACATAATTGGTATATTTTTTATTGACCCAGTTGTGACAGAGTACCCAAGTCATATATCAGGGTGTCAAGTCAGAAATATGATGTCTATCATTAAAACAACCAACCCTTAGTGTGCAATAAGTGGTATTTGGGTCTATATTATGCAGAGCTTTAACAATTAATACAGTATCTTCAGGGCTCTTTAGGTCTTTATAAACTGAAAATGCCTATTTATTTACCCCAATGCACCCCTTACACTATATTTTACTAGGACCCTGACATAAATATATATATATATTTATTGTATATTGTGAAGTTTCACAGCAACTTTGGGTGAGCAAATTATCTAGTGCCCTAATTTACCTACTACCCTCAGCCATGATTGAGAACTATTATGATGATTTAGCCTATTATTTTGACTAAGATGTTAAGATACGGTGTTCCACATTAGATTTCATGCCATAGGTGTGTGCTTTTTTCCGTACAATACCCCCTATGGATCAATTTAGTGACTAGTGATTTAGTTTAACCAGCATGTAATGGTAAATGAGTGTTGGATATGTCACTGAGGTTAATTTGTGTATGTAAAAAGCTTGTGTACTAGATACAACTATATAGATGGAACTAGACCCTGCCATAAAAATAGGCCCTGTCAGGTTGGGGGCTCATGGTAGGACTATACCAGACCCCTGTGACCACAGGGTCCTGTATCTCTGATAGACCCTATAGGCCTTTGGCTCGTGAAATCAGATGGAGGATGCTGTTAGGATGCTGTTAGGGATCTGTTGGCTGTGTAATTATCTACCCACCAGGGGGAAAATGGTGGAGTGTGGGGGTCTTTTACCACTCCAGAGGTTTGCACAGTTACAAAAATGGATAGAGAGTATGTCTGAAAAATGATAAAATAACTGAAATTAACAATTTTTCCAAATTTAGTTACAAAATAGTTATTAGTTAATAGTTATTGGTATTGGTTGAATAATGTACTAGTCATAATATAGTGGAAGAGAGAACAACTGAGTGAATGAGTCAAAAGTGTCTGGTGATTGATGATGAAGGATTTACTGTCTATCACTGACAACTAGTGATTTGTTCTGACTACACTATCTATACAGATCATTGTAGATCTAAAAACAATAGGCGTTTAGCATTTAACAACAGAGTTTAGCAACTTTTTCAAGAATATAATCTTAGAAGTATAATAATTCCAGGATAATTGATCCAAGTAGATGTTTTTGTATACATCGATAACCCCTGCCTGTGTAGGAATTATACGTTTTCTCCACAAAAAAAAATCTTATCATTACAAATTAAAATAAAAATTGTAAATAATTTGTAATATTGAGCAAGATCTTGTGTACTAGATACATCTATATAGATGAAACTAGACTAGATACTAGATAAAAAAAACAGGCCCTGGCAGGTTGTGGGCCTCATGATAGCACTATAATGTGCTACATTATAGTCCCTTTCTTCTTAGGCATGGAGGGTATCTGATGATTTGAACCATTTTGTTCCAAAATAAAATGGGGTTTAGCAAAAACCACCTGCTGGTGGTGCTATAACCGCCTGATCTGGACATGTATGGGTAGCGGGTCATGTCTGTGTATACCCCCCTATTCCATCTAGCTACACGTTTAGTCATATACTTCATGTCAAGTTATTATTATTTTTGTTGTGTTGTCTGCTGTGTAGTTTATTTATTTATTTTTGTTGTAGTATTTTTGTTTGTGTTGTGTTTTGTCCAGTTTTTGTGGTGTTGTGCTTTGTCAAGTTTTTGTTTTGTTGTGTTTTGTCCAGTTTTTGTTTTTGTCTCGTTTTGTCTGCTGTGTAGTTTATTTATTTCTGTTTTAGTATTTTTTGTTTGTGTTGTGTTTTGTCAAGTTTTTGTTTTGTTGTGTTTTGTCCAGTTTTTGATTTTGTTTTGTGTTTTTATCACATATGTTTTTACATAGTCTTGTTTGGTGTGTAGCCTTTTGATTTTGTTTCGTATTGTTGCTGTGTTATGTTTTTTGTTGTTTGCTTTGTGTCATTTTTGTTTTTGTTTTCTGCTGTTGTATAATTTTTGTTTTGTTTTTGTGTCATGATGTTTGTTTAATGTGTGTTTTGTGTTTTTGTTTTGAAAAAGTTTTTGTTTTTGTCTCGTTTTGTCTGCTGTGTAGTTTATTTATTTCTGTTTTAGTATTTTTTGTTTGTGTTGTGTTTTGAAAAAGTTTGTTTTGTTGTGTTGTGTCCAGTTTTTGATTTTGTTTTGTGTTTTTATCACATATGTTTTTACATATTGTCTTGTCTGGTGTGTAGCCTTTTGATTTTGTTTCGTATTGTTGCTGTGTTGTGTTTTTTGCTGTTTGCTTTGTGTCATTTTTGTTTTGTTTTCTGCTGTTGTATAATTTTTTGTTTTGTTTTTGTATCATTTTTGTGTATGTGATGCTGTAAATAGTATTGTTATGTAGTTTACAATTTACAATTTAGGCATTTTACCATATGAACCCCCGTAAAATCAAATTTTTCAAAAGATTATCAACATGAATCATACGCTAACTAGTAACCTACCATCAATCCATCAGTGGAATATCTGTATGATGAACCAATACGTATGCACTCTAGAGTTCTGTGTCTACATAAGGTGTACTAATAGTCCTAACAATAGGGGCATAATGCTATCTATGGTGCTGAAATCGTTTGCATGACTGGTTGATCAACATCTATAGAAATTGCCCACTAGGTAGATATCATTAACTTTCACTATAATTGAAAACATATACTTATATTTCCCACACCAAGAGTCGAACTAGGGTCCCATGGCTAGACTCCAAGCATCCTAAACCACTAGACCATATGGGATTATGATATACTACCTGTAATGTTTGGTTAATAACCTGATCATACATTGTCTGAAGACAATAATTACTGCTCGAACCACTGTTCCCTATGAGCATAACATAACCATATTGTAATATAATTAGAGAGGACAGATATGTTACATGTAAGAGCCTCATCATGGCTGAAGGATACCAAATAATAGCAGAGAATATTGGATCCATGTAATACTGTAAAAACTGACAGTTACTGCGTCCAAATAATCGTAAACACCTATGGCTATCCCTACATGCCTGATCATTACCCCTATAATCATAAAGCCTTCATCAAGAGTCCATTTGGTTGCATGCTCATCATGATTTTAACTGTCTGTGGACCAAAACATGAAGTGAACTGAGATCCACTCCCCTAGAGGGCTTGAAACCCCAATGCATTTGGGTGTAGTGGTGTTACCCGGTATTACACCGATGAGATGCTCAAATCCATAGTCTATGGGCCAAAACTGGTATTACACCCCCTTGTGGGGCCCCTGGATGGGGGTGTCCTCTGAACCAATGGGACGAAAAATAAAATAGATGAATTGCACTAGGAGGCTGAAACCCCCTACAGGTCTGTAGTGGATGTATGAGGAATTACACCTACATTATTAGATCCATAGTCTATGGTCAAAAATGGAATTACACCATAAAATGGACAAATCTGTTAGACAAAAAAAATAAAAGCTAGACAGCCGACCAACCTGATGTTTAAACCTGCAGTACCAGCTATACGCCACATTTACACTAGACTACACCTACACATAGTAGACCAACCCCCATACACACCCCACCCACACAGTAGACCACCCCCTCTAACTAACCATTGTACAAACCTTTTCGAACATATTTGCGGCATCTACAACACCCAAGGTAGTTCAAGCGTTCTTCTCTACGAGTTCACACGTACATAGGCAGTACAATTGAGAAACCACATTTACACTAAAAGTTCTTGATTTTTTCATTTTTCTCCTTTTCTTTATTTGTTTAAGTTTTTTAACTTTTAACTTGTTTTGTAACTTTTTTTTAACTTTAAGCTTTTTTAAGTAATTTATTCATACTTTTTATTTTTCCATACCTATACTCAATAGTGTACACCTACTGTACACCCAATATTCCAACGTATATATGCGCCTGGAAATTGCAAATTTTAGGGCTAAACCAACACACAAGCTGTGTGTTTTCCTGTCAGCGGTCAGCTGCTGTCATCGGTCACCTGTCACCTGTCATCTGTCACCTGTCACCTGGTACCTGTCACCTGCCAGCTGGCACTTCAAAGATAAGGGCCCCCACCCCCGATTTTAACTTCATCTAATTAACACATTAACACAACAAACAAATGTTTTGAGGAGGGGGGGGGGGGTTTACAACGGCCATCTGGCACTTCAAAAAGATAAGGGACCCCCCCATTCTGCCAGCTGGCAGTTCAAAGAGAATGGCCCCCACCCCCCGGTTACAACTGCCACCTGGCAGTTGTAAAAGATAAGGGATCCCCCACCCCTCACCCCACACAGTGGTTCATCTACATTTCTATTGTCCTATTCACACCTGGAGCCGGCATGTCTGTCTGATCTGTGGGACAGACCCACATGAGGGGGGTCACAGGCTGTGACATGAATGGGACATAGAGAGATAGGGAGAGATAGGGACAGATTTAAGCACTTCATGTAAAACACTTAAGCTTAACACTTAAGCAAGAACAAAAAGCATGGCTATACATCACATACATAAATAAAACGATTATAATAATAATTATTATTATAATATAATATGATTTTTATGATATATACAATATGATTATGGAATGTATGGAATGTATGGAATGTATGAATAAATTAACATAAATTAACATAAATTACTCACTGGCGCCCCCAGTGGCCAAAATGTGCGATGAACACCCATACTACTTAACTACTCACCGGTATTGTTCATATTAGCTGCTTTGATATTATAGGAAATGGCCTACCATACACCATACATTTTATGTTATTATTTGCATCTAAACTGCAGTAAATAGTACTGTGACCAGATTTGACTGAGGGACTGCCATTGGATTTTTTTTCATGTCATATGAAAGCAGGGAATCCTGGTTTAAAATTGATGTGTTGATTGGCAATATGCCAATATTGTTATAAAAAGTTAAAATGACCAGTGAGCACCCGCAACTGCAGCTTTTAATATTTTATGAGGACTTGGTTTCAATAAATGAGTCCAGTACATTTTACAGGGTTCTAACTGTCTAACGGACCCAAAATGTGATTTATTCATTATGATCAGTTTGAAAAGTAGAAATATAGGCCTCCTTCTTATAGCTGCCTCCTTCCAATAAAAGCCCGGTATCAGAATCGGTTGAGACAAATAAAAGCCCCGGATTATAAATGAGGATTTACGGTACATGTACTTTACACTTTTTTTAAAAAGCACTCTGGTATCGGTATCGGCTAACACAGAAATTGTTGGATCGGAATCGGATCGGAAACGAAAAAAGGTTATCGGGACATCCCTAATTAGAACTATGGACCAGAGCATTAGAGCTGTATGGACCAGAGCATTAGAACTATGGACCAGAGCAGGGATGTCAAACTCAAATACACAGTGGGCCAAAATAAAGAAATCGGTCGAGGTCGAGGGCCGGACTGTGTTTCAACACACGGGCACGGTCATGAGGACGTCCCAGGCAAACAGCAAAAAAGTAAATGCATTTAAAACTGAAAATGCATTATTATTAAGCTCAGTTTCCTGTTCTATGATCCTCACCAAGCACTGATTTCATAGTATGTGATATGTGCCAATGCACTCGCAGTGAAATGTCGGACTTGTAGTATTATGGTGGTCCGTGCAATATACCAGAGGGCCAGTTCTAATACTAATTAAATATATCCCGCGGGCCAAAGATAATTCATCCACGGGCCTGATTTGGCCCCCGGGCCTTGAGTTTGACATATATGGACCAGAGCATTAGAGCTATGGACCAGAGCATTAGAACTATGGACCAGAGCATTAGAGCTATGGACCAGAGCATTAGAGCTATGGACCAGAGCATTAGAACTATGGACCAGAGCATTAGAGCTATGGACCAGAGCATTAGAGCTATGGACCAGAGCATTAGCGCTATGGACCAGAGCATTAGAGCTATGGACCAGAGCATTAGCGCTATGGACCAGAGCATTAGAGCTATGGACCAGAGCATTAGAGCCATGGACCAGAGCATTAGAGCCATGGACCAGAGCATTAGAGCCATGGACCAGAGCATTAGAGCTATGGACCAGAGCATTAGAGCTATGGACCAGAGCATTAGAGCTATGGACCAGAGCATTAGAGCCATGGACCAGAGCATTAGAGCCATGGACCAGAGCATTAGAGCTATGGATCAGAGCATTAGAGCTATGGTCCAGAGCTAGGTAAACATGTGAAAACAACACCAGAGGGAGTTCAACAAACCATGTGCAACCCAGATTCGGCACAAACAAGGGACTAAATTATTTTCGCTCCTATGCCCAGGGACAAATTAGCCATTGGGCCAGTGGGGCCGTGGCCCAGGGGCCCTTGGCTCTCAGGGGCCCTGCGGGGAAATTGGACCGTGTTGCACTAGGTTTGCCGCCCTGAAAAGGGTCCTTCATTGGCCATTGATTTTGTTAAATTTAGGTCAAAAAGATGATAAAATAGCCGATCTACAAGCTCACAATGCGTCACGTTGCGACGCATTGTGAGCTTGGAAAACACGAAAATGTTGCGCGCACGTGTGCTATGGGGGCCCTGCGAAAATTACCGGCCCAGGGGCCCTCTTGCGGGTTAATCCGTCCCTGCCTATGCCACTAAAATGTGGAACGCCCTACCAACAGTCATTAAGATATGCAAATCCCTTGACTCCTTCAAAACCGCTCTCAAATGGCCCCTACGGACGGCTGCAATTCTGCCCCCGTAAAATTGAAATGTACTGTAATTCTGCAAACTGTTAATACATATGTCAATCAATCAATCAAAAATATATTAAATTCAGTGTCAAGATTAAGGTAAACATGCTAAAACTAAATTATATTCAGTGTCAACTGTCAAGGTATATAAGGTAAACATGCTAAAACTAAATTATATTCAGTGTCAACTGTCAAGGTATATAAGGTAAACATGCTAAAACTAAATTATATTCAGTGTCAACTGTCAAGGTATATAAGGTAAACATGTTAAAACTAAATGATATTCAATGTCAAGGTATATAAGGTAAACATGTTAAAACTAAATGATATTCAATGTCAAGGTATATAAGGTAAACATGTTAAAACTATCCAGCTGCAGTTTGTTTACACAACAGCTTGGTTGAATGCTTGATTCTGATTGGTGTGTTATTTATTTATTTCTCCGTTGTCTCATCAAAGCCTCATGAAATGTCCAGATGTGAATTAGGGCGCGTTCGGGAACAGCGCACTGAGCGCACCGAGCAATGCAAACTTAGGCAAGTGTGCTCCGGTGCGGTATTTCCGAACGCGCCCATATTCTCACTGCGTTAGAAGTCATTACCACCTGTGGCCAACAGATGGCGGTGCAGTACCATACCAGACAAGCAGCAACATGCAGTCCTGACTGAGCATGCAATGACACACACACACACACACACACACACACACACACACACACACACACACACACACACACACACACACACACACACACACACACACACACACACACACACACACACACATTTTTAGGTGATGTAATGGTGATGTAAAACAAACAAACATTAAACACCATTAACAATAAAGAGACAATATGACGTAATGAGGGACATTATGACGTACATTTTCCCTTCATTGTCAATTGATTGATTGATTGATTGAAAAATGTATTAACAGTTTGCAGAATTACAGTACATTTCAAGCACAAACTCAATACAAAGGCTGTTAACTGTGAGGGGACGACCCAATTAATCATTACACTTGTTTCCAATAGGGTCCACCATGTTCAAATCATCAAAAACATTTAGAGACGTACAAATAAGACACTTCTATATAGACAAAGGACAGAACAAGAAATTCATCATAAAGGAGGTAAAAAGGGAAAAGAAACATATACAGTGAGGGAAAAAAAGGGGTGGGCGGTGGGGGGGATTCACGTTCAGCTACGTTAATTTGTTTGTTTTCCTTGGAGGAGCTGCGTTGGGTCCCCAAGTCGGCTCCGTGGCCGTACCTTGAGTTGGCTGTGTGGCCGTGACCATCTCTTGTGTTGTCCTTGTGTTGGGTCCCCAAGTCGGCTCCGTGGCCATACCTTGAGTTGGCTGTGTGGCCGTGACCGTCTCTTGTGTTGTCCTTGCGTTGGGTCCCCAAGTCGGCTAAGTGGCCATACCTTGAGTTGGCTGTGTGGCCGCGACCGTCTCTTGTGTTGTCCTTGCGTCCGTGTTTGAGGGATTCCGATTTTACAGGGGTAAGTTTTGAATTGCAGCCGTCCGTAGGTGCCCTTTGAGAGCGGTTTTGAAGGAGTCAAGGGATTCGCATGTCTTAATGACTGTTGGTAGGGCGTTCCACATTTTGGTGGCATAGGAGCGAAAATAATTTAGTCCCTTGTTTGTGCCGAATCTGGGTTGTACATGGTTCGTTGCACTCCCTCTGGTGTTGTGGGTGTGGACTTCGTTAACATTAAGGAAGTATCTAGACAGGTACATGGGTATCTTGGTGGTGTATCGAATCTTGTGGACCAGACCCATTGCAAGATGCTGTACTCTGTCGTCGACCCTAAGCCATTCCAGCCTGTCGAAGTGGGCAGGGGTGAGGTGGGTTCGGGGGGCGAGGTCAAGTAGGAGCCTGACCAGTTTGTTTTGGGAAGTCTGGAGCCTGGTTTTAAGGGCCTTTGAGGTGCTGTGGTACCAGGAGGTGCATGCATAGTCAAAGAAACCCTGTACAAGGGCTCCTGTTAAGGTCTTCAAGGTGTTTTTGTTGACCAGTGAGGAGATCCTGTAAAGGAATCTTGTTCTATGGTTGACCTTTTTGATTACGTTGGTGGCCATTTTATCACGGAAAGATTAGCCTCCAGGATGGAACCTAGGTAGGTAATTTCATCTTTACGTGTGATAACATTGTCACCCACTCTAACCAAGAAGCCATTTGCCTTGCTGAGATTACTATTAGAGCCAAAGAGAATGGATTCAGTTTTTCCCAGGTGTAAAGATAGTTTGTTATCAGCGAGCCAGATGCAGATTCTACCGAGTTCAGAGCTGAGGGCCTTTTCAACCTGCAGTTTGTTCCTGTCCGAGACTAGCAGTGCCGAGTCATCTGCGAACAGGAACAAGTTGCAGTCACAAGCTGAAGTCATGTCGTTAACATATATTAGGAACAGTAAAGGCCCTAGTATGCTCCCTTGTGGAACGCCACAGCTCACTGGGAGGGGGGGGGGACAGTGTTCCATTCACCTCCACCAATGTGTTTACTAAACAAAGTTTGAACTAAAAACAAACATTAAACATGTGTATACAAAACTTAAAGTAAAACAACTTTGAGTAGGCCTACTTTTTCCCGCGTCGCAGATGACTCGGCACTGCTAGTCTCGGACAGGAACAAACTGCTGGTTGAAAAGGCCCTCAGCTCTGAACTCGGTAGAATCTGCATCTGGCTCGCTGATAACAAACTATCTTTACACCTGGGAAAAACTGAATCCATTCTCTTTGGCTCTAATAGTAATCTCAGCAAGGCAAATGGCTTCTTGGTTAGAGTGGGTGACAATGTTATCACACGTAAAGATGAAATTACCTACCTAGGTTCCATCCTGGAGGCTAATCTTTCCGGTGATAAAATGGCCACCAACGTAATCAAAAAGATCAACCATAGAACAAGATTCCTTTACAGGATCTCCTCACTGGTCAACAAAAACACCTTGAAGACCTTAAAGGGTCACTTCACCCCTGACACAACCTGATCTTATTTTAATGATGTTTAGGACACTAGAAACACTTTTCCTGGGTTTTTGTGTGCGCAATCCCTGTTTTCAGATATCCTGGTAAGGAATTCATTTTATGTACGTCAGAATGCTCATGGCCCCTCCCCTCCGGACTACAACAGTCTAACCTCGCGTCACCTTAGAGTATGCGCGTCACCTACACACGGCTACACCTACACCTGAAGACAGCCCAGAGGGGTGTCCCTAGTCTCTACTTTGTTCCACCTACAACCCCAGGCCACCCCCACCGATGCATTCCTCAGATTGTTTGTTTGTGTATTATCATGGCGTCTGCAGTGCAGAGTGACTGATAGCACTCCATGGACAATATTTATTTGAACCGGAATACACAGAAGATCAACCCCAGCGCAGATGAAACGAGCATGCAGGCTGCAGGGCAGCCTGGCCCTGCATATTTTTTACTTGATCAAGTAAGTATTTCTGTAGCCCTGAAACATGATTGTCATAAGAGCGTCATGTAAACCATGGCTAGGTATTTCTGCAAAGTGTAAACATGATGTAAACTTGCATAATCTAGCAATCGATTGCTTTAATGTGAGAGTTTTATAAAGTTAGGGTAGTAGCTAGGCTATGTATGTGTATAGTTCAGACTGTTCAGAGTGTCGTAGTACGTAGACTTGTTTCAAGATTCCAGTTCATAGACGCAGCCATGTTCTATCCTATCGTTACGTTGGGTCCCGAAAATAGAAGGTCTACAAGCTCACAGCGCATCGCGCATTCGACACTTTGTGAGCTTGTAGGTCTGTTATTTTCGGTGCACCAACGTCATGCATGCAACATGTATAAATCAGGCTTCACGTCGGATAGATGATGATGGCCATATTGTTTTCATTTACAGGAGTCAGGACTGGAGGACAGACAATACGGATGTCGTTTTCAGCCAAACGTGAGAGGAACTGCTGCATCGGAGGGAAGAGTTGTGTTCACCTTATAAATAAGAACATTCCCTTTTCCAAGCCTTCATGTCATCATTTCAAAACTTGGAAAACAGCTATAATGAAGTTTATCTAATAAAACGTTTACATGATGTACACCTGCTTGCTGCTCATTGACTATACTGTATGTAAAGAATGAAAAAAGGTTGCACCCAAATTCCATCTAGTGTTCATTTGAACGATTTCATTTGGCAGAAATGGCATATTGCATAACGTGTTGTACATTCTCTTCATGTAATCATTTTGCTGGGGATTGCTTACCATACAGTTGAACTACAGTAAAACATAATGTAACAATATCCACTAATTAAAAGCATGATGATGACACGTGGTTACAATGTTACAGTGAAACATGTTCTCTGAAATTATTGAGAGTCGCACATGAATATGAAACGTAGGCTACGTTTTGTTTTATTATAAAATGCATTATATCTCCCTTCAATATCAATCACAGACTTTCTTCATGGTGTGGGAATGACGAAACAATTGAGGAAAAACACGTTTGTTTAGTGATACTATGCTAATTTATATATATTTAGTTTGCTTTGCTATAAAAAGCTACATGACCATTTTCAACCGTTACGCAGACAGCATCGATGCGGCTGCAGCGGCTCTGTCTAATTCCTGAAGAGTGAATACTTTCTTCCAAAACAAATCTAATGTCCAACCGTTTACTGGTTCAAGAAAAAGGAGAAGCAGACTTCACGTTGTACAAGAAATAACACATGGCTTCATGTCGTGTTGTTTAGTCATCCACTCGAAAAAGGCTAGCAAAAAGTGGTTTGTTATTATTCTTGCAAAAATGCACGCAGTGAAGGTTGCCAGTTCTTTGACTTTGTGAGAGAAATAAGCAACCATGTCCATGCAAAGTGCAAACAAGCCTCAAAACAATATGCACATATTTTTGGTTATTTATATTATGTGCCTATTAGGCACATAAACCGGCTATTTAAAAAAATAATCTTGAGTGGATAAAGTGCAAATGTGGAATATCTTAGAAACATTTTAACAACACATCTAATACAGGGCTCCATGGCACAAATTACGTGGAAAAATACAAATTAATTTGGGGGTCCTTGGCATGTTCATGGAGAACCACTGGTGTGAAAAACATTTGGATGAAAGCCCAAATATCAACTACATTTTAGAAACAAGTCAAAAAAAAGAAACATCAACCAGTGATTGTGAACCACCAATATTTACAAGCAACAAAAATAAACCCAAAGTTGCTTATAATAAGCAGACATGGCAACACTGGGTCACTTCCATGTGTATTTGTTGTTTGTAGAAAATGGGAGGATAAAGATCATAAAGTCACACCTACACGAAGCCTCCCCCTGAGGAACAGCGCAGCAAAGCATTATGGGCATTGTAGGAATTCAGCAATCCAGTCAACCCCTAGTCAAATACACAGACTTCATTATTTTTCTGGTCAAAGGGTGCAATTTTCAAATTGTGCTACTGTTATCTATTACAAATACCATTAACATTGAGTGACTGGATTTTCTTCCAGAGGTGAAGTGACCCTTTAACAGGAGCCCTTGTACAGGGTTTCTTTGACTATGCATGCACCTCCTGGTACCACAGCACCTCAAAGGCCCTTAAAACCAGGCTCCAGACTTCCCAAAACAAACTGGTCAGGCTCCTACTTGACCTCGCCCCCCGGACCCACCTCACCCCTGCCCACTTCGACAGGCTGGAATGGCTTAGGGTCGACGACAGAGTACAGCATCTTGCAATGGGTCTGGTCCACAAGATTCGATACACCACCAAGATACCCATGTACCTGTCTAGATACTTCCTTAATTTAACGAAGTCCACACCCACAACACCAAAGGGAGTGCAACGAACCATGTACAACCCAGATTCGGCACAAACAAGGTACTAAATTCTTTTCGCTCCTATGCCACCAAAATGTGGAACGCCCTACCAACTGTCATTAAGACATGCGAATCCCTTGACTCCTTCAAAACCGCTCTCAAAGGGCACCTACGGACGGCTGCAATTCGAAACTGGCCCCTGTAAAATCGGAATCCCTCAAACACGAACGCAAGGACACCAAAGAGACGGTCGCGGCCACACAGCCAACTCAAGGTATGGCCACTGAGCCGACTTGGGGACCCAACGCAAGGACAACACAAGAGACGGTCACGGCCACACAGCCAACTCAAGGTACGGCCACGGAGCCGACTTGGGGACCCAACGCAGCTCCTCCAAGGAAAACAAACAAATTAACGGAGCTGAACGTGAATCCCCCCCACCGCCCACCCCTTTTTTTCCCCTCACTGTTTATGTTTCTTTTCCCTTTTTACCTCCTTTATGATGAATTCCTGTTCTGTCTATAGAAGTGTCTATTTGTACGTCTCTAAATGTTTTGATGATTTGAACATGGTGGACCCTATTGGAAACAAGTGTAATGCTTAATTGGGTCGTCCACTCACAGTTAACAGCCTTTGTATTGAGTTTGTGCTTGAAATGTACTGTAATTCTGCAAACTGTTAATAAATTCTTCAATCAATCAATCAATCAATCAATCAATCAGCACGCACGGTCACACACAACACACCGCACACACACGCACGCACCCGCGCACGCACGCACGTACGTTACATGAGGTGAAACAGCCTCCTCAAAACAGCATGTTTGTTTTATTTGGGGATCTGTTGGAAATTAATTGATTTGAAAACCGTCTCAATGTTTATAAACAACACGTCCATAACTCACGCTGGGTTGGAGGTAGCCCAAACATTTAGACTCTCGTAGAGGTTTTTTTCGATTCTGACGAATCTCTCGTCAGAATCGAAAAAAACCTCTACGAGAGTCTAAATGTTTGGGCTAGGTTGGAGGCTGTCCGTCCAAAAGAATAATAATAATAATAAAAGAAAAAAAAACTAATTTTAACCTTTTATTACTCTTCAATAAAGTGATATCCTCCTCAGACAGTCACACAAATAATACAGCTTCATAAATAACAGCCTATTAAACTACATTGAATCCATTTGGAACGAATTTAAAAACCACACCCTGTTTCCCAGTGTAACAAAGTAAGGGTTTACTTTTCAGACCGTTAGTAAGAGTGTAAAAGTGAAGGTAAATTAACTCTACCTGTCACATGTGTGTTGCAGCTGCTCCAGAGCACCAACATCAACAACATGTACAGATTAATCCACATGAGCCGCGACTTTAATGCTGTTAAAACTCTGAAGAAGAACAAAGAAGACAGCGAGAGGAACTCCATCTTCTCTTGTGTTCTCTTCTGGTTTAGGCTCAGTGTGACCCTTCACCCTCCCTCCCTCTCTCTCTCACTGAGGTGTCACGGTCACATTGGTGACCCGATGCAATATGTGACCATCTTAATATGGTGCGACTTAATTCACACTGACTCACCACGGAGACTAATTAATACCGCAGTAGGTTGAACTCTGCTGATGAACCAACCAGACTAATTAATACAGCAGTGATTTATTTATTTATGTGATTGTCTGCGCGACGTCACATGTTTCAGCAGGTCACCGATTCCACCGTAACAGCCTGAACGGCCTTTGGAATGCCGGTGAAACAACACGTTGTAATGTGAGCCAAGCACACAGGAGGGGGGGGGGGGGGGGGGGGGGAGAGAAACACCACAGACTGGTGTGTGTGTGTGTGTGTGTGTGTGTGTGTGTGTGTGTGTGTGTGTGTGTGTGTGTGTGTGTGTGTGTGCGTGTGTGTGTGTGTGTGTTTGATTGATTGATTGATTGAAATATTTATTAAGTTTGCAGAATTACAGTAGGCCTACATTTCAAGCACAAACTCAATACAAAGACTGTTAACTGTGAGTGGACGACCCAATAAAGCATTACACTTGTTTACAAGAGGGTCCACCTTGTTCAATTCATCAAAACATTTAGAGACGTACAAATAGACACTTCTATATAGTCAAAGAACAGATCATGAATTCATCATAAAGGAGGTAAAAAGGGAAAAGAAAAATATACAGTGAGGGGAAAGGGGGTGGGCGGTGGGGGGGGGATTCAGATTTTACGGAGGCCAGTTTCGAATTGCAGCCGTCCGTAGGTGCCCTTTGAGAGCGATTTTGAAGGAGTCAAGGGATTTGCATGTCTTAATGACTGTTGGTAGGGCGTTCCACATTTTGGTGGCATAGGAGCAAAAATAATTTAGTCCCTTGTTTGTGCCGAATCTGGGTTGTACATGGTTCGTTGCACTTCCTCTGGTGTTGGGTGGGTTCGGGGGGTGAGGCCAAGTAGGAGCCTGACCAGTTTGTTTTGTGAAGTCTGGAGCCTAGTTTTAAGGGCCTTTGAGGTGCTGTGGTACCAGGAGTTGCATGCATAGTCAAAGAAACCTTGTACGAGGGCTCCTGTTAAGGTCTTCAAGGTGTTTTTGTTGTTCCTCCAGTGAGGAGATCCTGTAAAGGAATCTTGTTCTTTGGTTGACTTTTTTGATTACGTTGGTGGCCATTTTATCACCGGAAAGATTAGCCTCCAGGATGGAACCTAGGTAGGTAATTTCATCTTTACGTGTGATAACATTCTCACCCACTCTAACCAAGAAGCCATTTGCCTTGCTGAGATTACTATTAGATCCAAAGAGAATGGATTCAGTTTTTCCCAGGTGTAAAGATAGTTTGTTATCAGCGAGCCAGGTGCAGATTCTACCGAGTTCAGAGCTGAGGGCCTTTTCAACCTGCAGTTTGTTCCTGTCCGAGACTAGCAGTGCCGAGTCATCTGCGAACAGGAACAAGTTGCAGTCACAAGCTGATGTCATGTCGTTTACATATATTAGGTGTTGTAATATCTAAGTACTGGACCCTCGTCTGGTTCTGACAGACAGGTAGTGTGTGCAGGCTGGGTGGTGTGTGACAATCCAGTTGAAGTATTCCTTTGGTACGGCGACTGCGGCGGCGGCCGGCGGGTACCCGGGAGAACAAATTAACGAGACACGAGACAGTATCACGCTAAGGTTCACAAAGTTTATTACACAAACAGGAAACATATATAGTGCTGGATCATAATGACGTGACAATAAGATATGAGACAGAAGAACGTGCCTACTGCAGCAAGGCTGACCTTGCTGCCGCCTAGATTTCTCTCGTAGCCTATCTATAAAGTATGCTACAGTACCGGCAGTACACAATACATATCAAGTACACTGTATCTCAAGTTCAAGTACATAGACTAAGATGTACTGTGCATGGGCTAATATCATAACATTAGGTAACAGTAAAGGCCCTAGTATGCTTCCTGTGTGTGTGTGGGGGGGGAGGGGGGGGGGGGGGGGGGGGAACAAGACCAAATAAACAACTACACTGAAAAAGCACACTTAAAGCTACAAATCCATTGGATATATATAGGCTACATAATTACAAACGATTACAAATGTAATGTAATATATAGCATGTATAACAGAGGGTAGCAAAGGTTAATATAGAGCCCAGATTAACTTATAAAAAGCACATGAAGTCTATGTCCTCATTCAGCACCCCCCCCCCCCCCCCCCCCCCAGAAGCAATGGTTTTCAGTGGAACCCAAATCCAGTATCCATCAAAACATAGGAATTTAAAAAGGTAGCACATCCAAAAATTAAACAAACGGCGGACAACGTACTCGCATTTCCATTTCTTTATTGGCACCAAAACTGTACATTTATATTTGTAATAAGTCATGTTTTTCATTGGTTCAGATAGGCCATGCAGTATAGTCTATTCTTCAAATGGATAGTTGTATAGGGTAAATGGTAAATGGTGCATTTATATAGCGCCTTTATCCAAGGCGCTTTACATAGATTGTAATGCATTACATTCACACACACATTCACACACCGATGGCGGAGGAAACCATGCAAGGCACCAACCAGCACATCAGGAGCAATCAGGGGTTCAGAGTCTTGCTCAAGGACACTTCGACGCTGACTCTGGGGGAGCCCACAGGGATCGAACCGGGAACCTTGCGGTTACCATCCAGCCACTCTACCGCTGATCCACCGCCGCCCCAGGGTGACAAGACACCATCTGTGAAGCCACTAAAGATGGCCTATAGGGACACTTTAACCCATTTTGGACGATTAAAAAAAGGCTTCAAAATCCTACCATTTTTCTGAAAAACCCATGTTTCTATGTCAGTGGTGCTCAACCTTTTTCATGTCAAGGACCCCCAGAATTATCTTTATTGGGCCACGGACCCCCATCTCAAAATATGTAGTTCCAGGGACCCCCCAGAAGCAAATATTGTAGTAAAAATGTTCACTCTGAAATATATATTCAATGATTTGCGCCACATTATAAAGATTTAAAAAAAAATAGCAGACCTACAAGCCCGTAGCCACTCGGTGGCGCGCTAGTATGAGCTTGTAGATCTGCTATTTTTCAATAGCTAAAGCATAAAGCCTAAAATGGGTTAAGGTAACAATCAGTTAACAGCTTGTCAAAGTGAGGGCGTCTGATATTATCTTTAGGGTCTACAGGCGTAGGCATCAGTTTGCACCACCTGTGAGTTCATCCTGTCATATTATATATTGGACAGTGACTTTTGGACATGTGAATCCCTTGACTCCTTCAAAACCGCTCTCAAAGGGCACCTACGGATGGCTGCAATTCGAAACTGGCCCCCGTAAAATCTGAATCCCCCCCCCTTTTTCCCCTCACTGTTTATGTTTCTTTTCCCTTTTTACCTCATTATGATGAATTCCTGTTCTGTTCTTTGTCTATATAGAAGTGTCTATTTGTACGTCTCTAAATGTTTTGATGAATTGAACATGGTGGACCCTCTTGTAAACAAGTGTAATGCTTAATTGGGTCGTCCACTCACAGTTAACAGCCTTTGTATTGAGTTTGTGCTTGAAATGTACTGTAATTCTGCAAACTGTTAATAAATATTTCAATCAATCAATCAATTCTGTAAGGAAGGCCAGCATCCGGGCATTAATGATGCTGCAAAACACCTTCCCCAGATTACTGCTTACACATATGCCTCTGTAATTGTTAGGGTCCCATTTATCTCCCCTCTTAATGTTCCCAAGATCTTTATCTTTAATTTAACATAAAACTTGCCACTAAGCAGGAGCTCATGTCTTCTGCTGCTGCTAATATCTCTCTCTCTCTATTCAATTTCAATTCAAAGGAGTTTTATTGGCATGAGAAAACTATTTAATTATTCTCTGGTCCATAGCCCTAATGCCCTATATTCTAAAGTAATAACGTTTGGGGTCTGAGAGGCTGAATGTCATCAAATGGTGGTCCGTGGCTCAAATGCTGAATAAATAATGCGCCTTGATATGAAAAGGGTTGAAAACCACTGGTGTAAGGCGTCTATACTGCTCAAAATAATAAAGGGAAATCTCAGTTCTTGTTAGTATCGAGTCTGCAGAGCAGTGCCCTGTTAGGCAATCATAGCTGTGGTGTCAAATGAAGCACAGTTTGACACTGTAACTGTGACAAAAAATAATCGATCTACAAGCTCACAACGTGCGAGGAAACCTATACAATATACATAGTTCTATGGTTATAATTATATGAAGCTGTGAGGATCCTTATAACTTTATATAACTTTAATTATTATTATTATTGCTATTATTATTTGTATTATTACTATTATTATTACTATTATTTTTACTATTTTATTTTTATCATTATTATTATTATTATTATCATTTAGTATTATTATTACTATTATTATTTATTATTATTGTAGGTGTAAAGTGTCCATATAAAGACTGCTCAGATAGTCTGATAGAATTTACATTATTTGCTCTCATTTTAAGACCCATTTGCAAAAAAATAAGCCAAATCTAGGCTTTGCTGCCATCCTGTGGTGTTAATGGAGAATTGCAGAATATACATTTAAATGAATGCATGGTTGATGAGTACCGAGAATAAGAATACAAATAACAATAATAATAATAACGATAGTAAATGTTTATGGGTTTTAAATACGTTCAAAAACATCATTATTTTATTTTATATAACATTAATAACTATAATAGTAACGATAGTAAATGTTTATGGGTTTAAATACGTTCTAAAACATTATGTTTGTTTCAATAGCGCTGTTAAAACACCGCCCGAAACAATGAGAGCACTTCCGTCCACCAAAATACAACCCGTTGGTCAGTTAAGTGACACGCTAGAACAACAAGAGCACTTCCGCGCCCACTTCACACTACATGTAGTCCCCAGCCACGACTAGCCTTCAACAGCCTACTAAACGAGTTCAGCCCTGCTGACACCGTCGACTGAGCGTTGGACTGGCGACTTGGAGGCCCGGGTTCAAGCCCCACATACCCCACATCCCTTTCGCTCCCGGACTAGAGAAACTCTCTACTTTAGATCTACAAGACATGATCCTGATCCGTGTGGTGGTCCTACAGAGAATGGTCCTGGTGGTCCGTGTGGTGGTCCTACAGAGAATGGTCCTGGTGGTCCGTGTGGTGGTCCTACAGAGAATGGTCCTGGTGGTCCGTGTGGTGGTCCTACAGAGAATGGTCCTGGGACCTCCAATGCACGCATAGAGAGAATGGGATGCATGCACGCGAAATCCACTGTTTACTTCCGCGTCGGACGTCCGATCAGCGTCATGACGTAACAAACTGCCCTAGCTCTGGTCCATAACAAGGACTGTCTAAAGAGGACGAGGCGCGAAGACCGTACGGGCGACGCCATGGTGCTCCATGGAAGGAAAGAAACATGCGCAGTTGAGACCAGGAAGTTGTACATGTACACAAATTTGTGCATGTACAAGTAACTCGTACAACGCCGCCCGTACCATAGATATATATGGCCCGTACGGTCTTCGTGTCTCGTCCTCTCAACTTTTGATGAATTGAACATGGTGGACCCTGTTGTAAACAAGTGTAATGCTTAATTGGGTCGTCCACTCACAGTTAACAGCCTTTGTATTGAGTTTGTGCTTGAAATGTACTGTAATTCTGCAAACTGTTAATACAATTTTCAATCAATCAATCAAACTAAGGTTCTGTGACCATCCTCTGGCAAGGATGGTTTGATGATTGATTTGACCTCTATGGACCCTTTATAAAAGATTTAGCCCCCAGGTCCCTCGCAAAAATCCCGAATTTTTTTGCTAGAGGGCCAAATTCAAAATGGCGTCCGGCGCCATAGCCAAAAATTAACTTTTGATCTAGATGACCTAGAATCATGTATGAAGACACTTTTCCATACAAGTCAAGCATGAGGATTCCAAATCTGACACAATTCTAATCATAAGACCTCGTTTTGGCCCCGGAATTCAAGATGGCCGCCATCCAGTGGAGTGAAAACATTACTTTTGAATAGGAAAGCAATCTATTCGAGGGTTGTAATTTTTACAGACACAAAACACATGTGTCAGATAGCATTCTGTCACTGGTTTCTGAATCATCAGATTCAGATGACTCCACCCTCCTCTGTGCATCCTCCTCTTCCTCATCCTCATCCTCCACCTCCTCACTCTCAACTTCCTCGTCCTCTTCAACTGGTGCAGGTAGGTGTGTTGGGAGAGCAGGCCGCAGACAGGACGACAGCGACCACCCACCAACTCCCAATCTGTCCGAGTGGTGAGGGGTGGTGCTTCAGTGTGGGGTGGAGCACTAGATACACCAAGTAGTTGGTGTGGAGGCAGTGTTGGCGTAGGGCCGGCCTAGACCAAAGGGATATCCCTCTGGACCAGGGGAGATATTATACTTTTGAGGCCATCAGGCAGAGGCTCTGAGCCACTGCTACACATATAGTCCACAGACTAACCTTTACAGAGCTTAGAGAAAAGGCTATATTAGCTCCAGGCTTTTCATGTTTCTTGACTGCTGGCTTTGGCATCAATGGCAACACGGATGCTGTGATGAGTGGAATTGACTCTACTGCAGATGAGGTGGTGTGTTTCATACTCTGAAAAGAACATGTCATTGGTTAACAATTCATCAGGATGATATGTCATATCGTATGACATAACGCATAACAAAATAACCTATGTACGTCTAGCACACAACGCTCTGCATCAGGGCACGTGCGAGCTTGACTATATTTGACAAATACAAAATAAAACAAATAAAACTTTATTATTAATATATTATTAATAAATAAATTGGTTAATGTGTGGTTAACGTAACGGTAGTGTAGTCCAATCCAATCCACTTAATTTATATAGCACATTATTAAACAACGCAAAAACAAAGTGATGTACAGAAAAAGTCTTGCGGTGTGTGAGATTAGACCTGGACAGATAAAGGTGCTGTATCCACAGACCCATTTGTAAAATAAATAAATAACAATAAATACATGTATTGCATGCAGACCGCACAGACTTATAGTCTGGTCACTGGTGAGACATAGCCATAGGAGGAACTAGGAAGCAAACCAAAGTATCGCCGCTAGTAGTCCCAGTGCTGTCGGAGTTTTCCTTTACGAATTTGGTGATCCTTTCAACAGCTGCTTTACTGCGATGGTATGAATCCAGTTCCACTTTACAGGCTTTGCAAACTGACTGCAGCGCATCCTCCTGAGATACGGGTATCCCTGTTATAGCTTCAAAAGCAAGCGTGTAGCTTGGCTTAAGTGTCTTACTGGAACCGAGCAATAAATCAAACAAAGCTATACGATAAAATGTCTTTCCACAAACCCTACAATGATCAATAAGTTTAATAGGTTCGGAAGCAGCCATGTTTGTGCTGCTGTCTGGCCTGTGTGCTGTCTACTGCCAGCCGGTGGACGATCTCTTCAAAATAAGAGTATCCTCTACCAGCCTGTCTACTCTAGACTCTAGTCGACTCTAGAGTCAACTGAATCCATTGAAAAACTATTCATTTGCACATTAAAACTATAAATTAGGCCTTTAAACGATGCTCTACATTCTACAAAACTCATGTTTCTTTGTAAAAGAAATACAAATAAATATATAATTATGTTCACTGGAGTGCACGTTCTGTTTCAACTATGGCGCTTTACTGCCACCTTCTGTTCCAGCATAAAATCCGCACACATTTACACACTGAATGATTCATTGATTGAAAATCTTATTTCACAGTATGTAGAATGGGTACATTTCAAACCTTTTTCAATTCATCAGAACATTTAAAGACCTACAAATATACACTTCTATAAAAATTAAAAAACAGGAAATATAGTAAAAAAATCACACCGTGTGAACTGAGTGGTGTAAGGTCTTATATAGACTGATCAGCTGTGGTCTGACGTAATGTCTGACGTAATGAAATCACACCCGTGTGAACTGGGTGACCATAGCAACCATGCTCATTTTTTGGTACGAACAGACAGACAGACAAACTAACAAAGCCAGTTGTAGGAGTGGTTTACACCACTCAAAAAAGGGGGAGAAAGTGGTGAGGGAACTCGGACCGCAGGTTAACTATGGAATCTAGCATTTCCCGTCAGTGTGTGTTGGTTGGTCACCCTAGGCAAGCCCCCAGGTCATCGTGACATCAGCCCCCATATATGGTGCCCAGGTCATCGTGATATCACGTGACATCAGGGATGGATATCCCGTCATCAATATTGGCCATAGTAAATGCGTCCTGCTTGTGGTATCCTGGGATAATGGTTTAGCCCATATAATGGTTTAGCCCGGACTCATGTTAATGACGTCAGATACGGTGCCCGCCAGTTTCATGTATGTAACCTAAAGTGTGGAAGTAAACAAGAGAACCTTCAGCTACATTGTCATCGTGTGGACATTCATTATTTCTGCTAGACACTAGGAGTGACGGCAGAACATAAACATTACATGGTGTCAGAATTTTAAGCTTATTTTTTTCTTCTCAACCGAAAAAAAAAAAGAAAGAGAAGAGAATGGAAAGTTCGGGCGTTCCGATGCCGAGAATGGACTGGGACTCGTCCAACCTACCCGATGCATGGAGAAAGTTTCGCCAGCATGTGGAGTTAATGTTTTCGGGACCTTTGTCTGCAAAAGCAGAGGAGGCGAAATGCAGCTACCTACTCCTGTGGATAGGAGAGAAGGGCAGAGACGTCTTCAATACGTGGACTCTGTCGGCAGATGAAAGGAAGGTACTGAAGACGTACTATGACGGTTTTGAAGCCTATGTTATACCCAAAGCTAACCCCATTTTTTCACGTTACAAGTTCCACGAAAGGATGCAAGGCGACAGTGAGAACTTTGATCAGTTTGTAACTGAGCTTAAGCTGCTAGTGAAGGACTGTAATTACGATAAAAGTGACGAAATGGTCAGAGACAAAATCGTGTTTGCCACTAACTCAGCAAGAGTGAGGGAAAAGCTACTATGCTACGGTCCAGATTTGACGCTGGAGAAGACGATCGACATTGCAAGATCACATGAAGTTTCACAGCAACAACTGAAAACAATGGAGTGTGCGACTGTGAGTGGAGCTAATCAGTCTGTCCACGCAGTTAGCAGCAGGAGACCATTCAAACCGGACCAAGCACGTTATGGTCGCAAAGCAGTAAGCAAGGCTGACGTCATGCAGGAGGACTGTGGAGCATGCGGGAGAGAGCACAGCCGTGCTGAGGAATGTCCAGCTAAGGGACGTCAATGTAACAACTGCAACAAATTCAACCACTTTGCCAGGATGTGCAGGTCAGCACCACAGCGACGTCAGATCAAGCCACAGGCAAAGAGGATGCATGCTATATCTGACACTGGTGAGCAGCAAAGTGATGATGAACTGTACATTGACACTATAACAAAACAGCATGCAAACACAGACAAAGAACAAGCCTTTGCAGAATTACAAATGGGAAAACAGAGGCACAAGCTAAACTTCAAAATTGACACAGGTGCCCAGGCTAATGTAATACCAGCAAACACATTCCATGAGCTATTTGGAAATGTAGTATTAAGCCCACAAGCCAGCAAGCTCTCAGGCTATGGTGGGCATGTGCTTACTGTAAAAGGGGCCTGCAGGCTAACATGCAGATATAAAGAGAAGACAGTCATGCTTGACTTTGATATAATTGATGCCAACGCTCCACCTGTGTTGGGCATGAGAGCATGTCTAGACCTGAATTTGGTCAAAATAATCCATACGGTCGATGCACAGCCCAAACCACACATGAACATCATGGATGAATATGCAGATGTGTTTGAAGGCATTGGACTGTTTCCCGGTGAGTGTACCATTCACCTCAAACCTGACGCAACACCAGTGGTGTGCCCACCTCGCCGCATACCATACGCCCTACGTAGTCGGCTCAAAGATGAACTGGATGAAATGGAGAAAATGGACATTATCCAGAAGGTCACTGTGCCAACAGACTGGGTTAATGCACTGGTGGTTGTGGAAAAGCCCAAAACCGGAAAGCTTAGGATTTGTCTAGATCCCCGCCCCCTGAACAAAGCCATCCAGAGACCCTACTACCCGCTCCCTACTCTAGATGACATTACCCCAAAATTAGCGGGTGCACAGTATTTCAGTGTGCTAGACGCCAGGTCTGGGTACTGGACAATAAAACTCAGCCATGAGTCATCCGTTCTCACCACGTTCAACACCATCTATGGCAGATATAGGTTCAATAGACTCCCATTTGGAATCATATCTGCACAAGATGAGTTCCAGAGACGGGTGGATGAGGCCTACGAGGGACTCCCGGGCGTCGCCGCCATTGTCGATGACATCATTGTGTATGGCCGCACGAAAGAGGAGCACGATGCCAGCCTGCGTGCCATGCTAGAGAGAACCAGACAGATAGGAGTAAAACTGAACAAGGACAAGAGCACCATCTGTGTGACAGAGGTGAACTACTTTGGACACACACTGACACGAGAAGGTGTCAGACCTGACCCCAACAAGGTTTCGGCGATCAAGGACATGGCCGCGCCACGGAGTAAAGCAGAGCTGGAGACAATATTGGGCATGGTCACATACTTGTCAAAATTTGCCCCCAGACTCTCAGAGGCAACAGCCCCGCTCCGTCAACTGTTGAAAGAGAGCAGTGAATTTGTATGGGACTCGAACCATGATGTTGCGTTCCAGCAAGTGAAAAGCATCTTAACACAAGAGCCAGGTCCAGTACTTGCCTACTTTGACCACACAAAGGATGTGAAACTGCAGGTCGATGCCTCCAAATATGGATTGGGAGCAGTCCTACTGCAGCAAGAGAAACCAGTCGCATACGCATCCAGAGCACTGAATGAGACTGAAGTCAATTATGCTCAGATCGAAAAGGAGCTATACGCCGTGCTCTTTGGATGTAAGCGATTCCACCAATACCTGTACGGACGTCAGGTGATCGTCGAGTCAGACCACAAGCCACTGGAGACAATTATGCGCAAACCCCTTGCAGCGGCACCGCCAAGGCTCCAACGCATGATACTTCAGTTACAAAGATACAGCATTAACATTGTTCACAAGCCTGGAAAGCAGATTCCAGTAGCAGACACACTATCTAGGAAGCCGCTAGTGTGCTGTGATGACTCACTGAGTGAGGGCATGGACTCACAAATACACTCAGTTGTAAGCAGTGCTCCTGTGAGCGACCGAAAAATGGAAGACATCAGAACTGCTACAGCCAAAGACGAGCAACTCTCAGCCTTGAAGAAGATTATCCAATCAGGGTGGCCGGACACTGCAAAACAATGCCCCCCTGCCATCACTGAATATTGGAACCACCGGGATGAAATAACAGAAACGAATGGCATTCTGCTTAAAGGTGAGAAAATCATCGTGCCACACTCACTCAGAGCTGACATGCTTTCACGCATACACACAGGCCACTTCGGCATGGAGAAGTGTAAGCAGCGGGCGAGAGATGTTATATTCTGGCCAGGGATGTGCAAACAAATAGAGACACTAGTTGGATCTTGTAGCATTTGCCTCGAACGACGCAACTCCATCCCCAAAGAGCCAATGCTGTCACACCCCATTCCAGACCGACCTTGGCAGGTGATAGCCACTGATCTGTTCAAATGGAACAACACTGACTATATAGTTGCAGTTGACTATTATAGTAGGTATTTCGAGGTAGAGAAAATCACTAGCCTCACATCCACCGCTGTGATCCAGAAACTCAAGGCCATGTTTTCCAGGTTCGGGATTTGTCAGAAATTGCTCAGCGACAATGGACCTTGCTATAGCTCGCAAGAGTTCAAGAACTTTGCGAATACATGGGATTTTGAGCACATCACAAGTAGCCCTCTGTACCCGCAGAGCAACGGGCTGGCTGAGAAAACTGTGCAAACAGCCAAAGCCATCATGGACAAAGCACATGCACAGAGGTCAGATCCATATCTCAGCCTGTTGGAATACAGAAACACACCAGTAGACGGATTCAAGTCACCAGCACAGCTGCTGATGAGCCGATGTTTGCGCTCAATCCTTCCAACCACTGAGAAACGGCTGCGACCAGAACTTGCCTGTCGCAGTGCAGTTCTAGGCAGACGAGAACTGTGCCAAAAACGACAAAAGCAATACTACGACAGAAATGCCAGACCACAGCCTGCACTGCCAGTAGGAGCCACGGTCCGCTTCCAGCAACCAACAGGGACGTGGAAACCCGCCACGGTCGTCGGATCAGCAGGGACCCAGCGATCCTACAACATCATCACGGATGGGGGCCACTCGCTCCGGCGCAATCGGCGTCACCTCCTACGGACCACCGAGGGAGATGCAGGTCACGAAATTGCAACGGATGGTCAACAGGTCGAGCCTCAGGCCACTGAGACTTTACAGCAGACTGTTGCAAATTCCCCAACTGTGCCACCACAATGCACTACTACCAGGTCAGGCCGCTTAGTTAAGCCAAGAGCCGTTTTGGACCTGTGACTGTTATTACACTGATGTTGTTAAAGAAAAAAAAAGGAGGGAAAGATGTGATTTGCACTGATATTGAGTGACATACTTTTCATTGAGATTGATTGATGTTATGGTGTTATAATTGAATGCACTTATTTTGTTGCCTAACCCATTTGTTCTTCCCCAGTGAGTACACAAGACTGTCTGAAAAGTTGATAAGTTTTGTGCTTTGATTTTCAGCTATGTGTCATGCTTCTCCTTTAAAAGAAGGGGGATGTGGTATCCTGGGATAATGGTTTAGCCCATATAATGGTTTAGCCCGGACTCATGTTAATGACGTCAGATACGGTGCCCGCCAGTTTCATGTATGTAACCTAAAGTGTGGAAGTAAACAAGAGAACCTTCAGCTACATTGTCATCGTGTGGACATTCATTATTTCTGCTAGACACTAGGAGTGACGGCAGAACATAAACATTACACTGCTGTCGCAGTTAAGCCCATATATGGAGATCCCTGATGTCATCATTATTGGCCAGCAACTCTACATCTGACCTCAAACCCTTAGAACTCCATATAATATGGATATATGTCATAACCTGATCAACATTCCATATGTTGATCCTTCCCCATCCATCCTTCCTCTTCGATGTCTCCCTTTTGACTGATACTTGTCCTTTAAACTCTAGACGAGCCTGCCCCAAAGTTATTTGTGCAGCTGTGCCCGGAAGCCAGCGAAAACTACAGGGCCGAAAATTAAGGCCCGGCCCTAGCTGGGCCCCTCATCACACCCTGTACACTCAAGACACTGCCCCCGCTGCCACCCTTAGATCTCCATATATGGAGCTGACCCGTTCTGACATTCCATATGTTGATCTGACCTCATCACACCCTGTACACTCAAGACACACTCCATATATGGCCAGTGCACGCGACAAGGTCACTTCTCGCCCTCAGGCGTCTTACTGGTTTACAGGGTCCAGTTTCGAATTGCGCTCTTTGAGAGCGGTTTTGAAGGAGTCACATGTCTTAATGGCTGTTTGAATTGAACAAGGTGGACCCTCTTGTAAACAAGTCCACTCAGTTATTGTATTGAGGTCATCTTTGTGACCTGTGTGGGAAGTCCGATAATCTTGGAAGCAATACGGGTAATACTGAAAAGTTTGTTTATGTTAAGCATGGACAGTATGTTGTAGAAACATGCAGAACAGTACAACAGAACAGGTTGAATAATGGTTTTGTACAATAATAGATGAGGAGCAACAGATAATGATCTTAACTTGCGGATTACATGAAGTCTTTGCTGAAAACGTGAATGGATATATGTAATATGTTGATCAAACCTAAGTATTGTCCAGGGTCCAAGATGTGAAACTGGCAACCCGTTCTGTCTTACCATTAATGAGTGGGGTCCAGTGTGGGTTGTTTCAATGACGAGTTATTTTGTTTTGTCCACATTCAACTCTAAATAGTTTTCAGTGCACCACTGTGTAAAATGGTGTTCTGCTAGACCGTAAGAGAGTTATTGTCATGGAGCAGTCCGAGAATGGCAGTGTCAGAGTATTTAAAGTATGTGATATTGCTGGGTGAAGGCCTAATAGTCATTTGTAGTGTAGAGTGTGCTTGAAATGTACTGTAATTCTGCAAACTGTTAATAAATACTTCCATCAATCAAAGTGAGTGGAAAATCAAGTGGCAAAGTGAGTTTAATGCAATCAGATAGGACTTGTTTCAGTGACATCTAGAGGCAGTAATTGGTTATTACATTAAATTATGAGCTCCAAAAAGATTTAAAACATTGACACTCAATATATTGCACAGACATTACAATATATTTATGATATTCAATCCCACAGGGGTGCATTCGCTCCCTTGGAAGGAATGGGTAGTCGAGGACCATGTGCCATTCAGACTGAGCACCTTGACCAAGGACTCCATCAGTGAAAAGTCCAGGAATTGCATGATACGCATTTTATGCTGGTTAGTTTGTTGGATGCGAGCTGATCCCCCCAAGTTTCTCTGGTCAGAGAGAGTATGTGTGACACCAAGGTATATTTCAACAGAATAGCAGTTCATTGTCTTCAGCAAGCCATGGTTTCTATAAACAAAGCAAATAAGTGGAATGCATTAGCAACTCAAACAACATAATTATGAACGATTAAGTATGTATAGCAACTAAGAACATATATCATACAAGCAGTAGAACATAAGGAACAACGGTAGCTATAATGGTATAGGCAAAGCAAGTCAACTATGCAACTGACCAGCAGAATAAACAAGGCCAGATTAGCACTGGGCATTTAACACTAGAACATGTGAAACAATAGATGACCATATACATAGCATAAACATAGTACATAGTCAATGCAGATACAAAAGAACAAGGGCTTACATTGGTCATGGACGCACAGCTGCAGAGGAGTGAGTGGTGTTGCAGGTTAGACTCAGTGAGAAATGTGTGGCCTGTGTGGAGATTGGAGACTGAGTGAGTGACTGGTTATATATGGCACACCCGGACTGTGATTGGTCAATGAGTTGAGTGATGATTATGGAACCTATAACACCTGTGTCATTGTGGAATGGGAAATGTCCACCAGAGGCTGCCATTCAGGCTTCATACACACATAAAGAACAACTGTGCTGTGCTCTGCCTGTGTTTCATGGCCGCCCCAATGCTTTTCCAATGGAAGTCACGTGGTTTGACCAAACACTTGTGTTTGATTGCCCCCCCTCCCCCCATCACACACAACTGTTTGGTCAAACCACGTGACTTCCATTGGAAAAGCATTGACGCGGCCATGAAACACGGACAGCACAGAGCATGTTCGTCTGATATGTGTGTACGAAGCCTCAGACAGCATGAGATAATTCACACACATAGAACCATTAAAATACCTCCTGGCATCCAGTGTATCTCAGAATAAATCTATTTAAGAAAGCAATGTGTTATTTGGGTGCATGATTGTCAATGAAGGCAAAAGGCAACTATAAAGTAGCCTAATAAACATGCATGAATCATAATCAGCTTTATTCACTTCACATCAGTTTTACAGGTAAAAACAGTGAGGTGTGCGTGACTGTGTATAGTTCCCATCGTGTTATTTTTCCAAGAAAAGAAAGAAAGGGAAGAAGAGAGGGTGGGGGTGGGGGTAAGGAGATCAAGGCAGGAAAGACGAAAGTTTTGAGCACTTTCACCACAAAAAAGTACAAGTAAAGGGTTTCAGATATTTAGAAGCTTGTTTCACCAACAGCACACTCGGAGTCGTAGGGTCTCTCTTAGCTTATAGATATATAGATATATAGATATATAGATATATAAGTGCTGAGCACAGGCATTATATATTTTATGATTCTTGATGAGTATGTATTTGATGTATCACCTTGTGTTGTTCTTGCTTACTGTAAATCGCTCTGGATTAACAGCATCTGCTAAATGCCTAAATTGTAAATTGATACATAAGGTGCAGGACATTATTCAAGGTGCATATAGTCCGCGGGTAGTTCAAGAAGAGCTAAAGTCCAGGTCAACTAGTCCCTGGTATAATCCACAGTAGGTTCAGGAAGAGCAAAAAGGAGGTCTACGGCCAGCCTAACAGCATTGCCCGTCATCAGGCCGCTGATGGCAGACTCATGCCTTGCTTCAGCAATCTGACTGCTGTCTAGGGCATTAAGCAACTAGTCGACTAGTTTACTAGTCGACTAGTAAATCCACTAGTCGACCTTGCTGGTACTAGTTGACTAGTTGATAAGAAATACATTTATTTTTTTATTTTTTCCCGATTTTGTAGGCCTCAAGATCAGGTAGATTATAGTTATAGTCAGTTTTTAAATGTACAAATATATATATTTTTTAAACATAATAGGTGGTTAAACAACTAGTCGACTAGTAAACTAGGCAACTAGTCAACTAGTAAAAATGAGTAGAAGTGAATACCCTACTGCTGTCGGGTGGAAAGTGTTCCTTATAGCCTGGTGGTGCTGCTCTGGATACTGCGGTAGGACCCCTTGCCCTTCCACGGGCGTTGTGAGGGGTTGACTATAATAATGTGCCATTGTGACACGTGTCGTGTAATAAAGAAATAATTGAATGTTATACCATTTCTCTTACTAGACACAAACAAAATCAGAGTCACTTTGTTTTTGCAAATAGATTTCTAACAAAGTAGGAACAAACGTATTGATGATTGTACTTAAACACAAATCAAATATTGTACGCATGGCATGGGGGTCCCTGGCACAACATATTTTCATTTGGTGGTGCGCGGCTAAATTTGTTTGAGGGTCTTCTTTGGAGATGAAAACCACTGTTTTATACCACTTAGTTAAAACAGAGCGACCATGAACCCCCCCCATCCTAGCTGTGTGCCTGGGAGTTCAACCCCCATGACATCAGCAAGCTAAGACAGCTGGAGAATGACCCATAATAATGCTGATCAGTGTGGGAGGCCTCTTTTTGTTTCTCAGCGGTGGAAGTACTTTATTTATGTAAGTAAAAGTGGCAATATTACAATGTAACACTGTCTATTTGAATAACAGATCTACAAACTCACAATGTGCTATTTTTTAATAGCGAAAGTATCAAATGGTGCCTAAGTGGTTAATGTACTGTACAGGTATGTTGTATTAATACTTAAATCTGCAAAGAACTAGTAACTAAACCTGTCAAATAATTGTAGCGGACTAAAGCGAGTGAAAGCACATATAGGTCTATACTTGCGTCTGACATAAATTGTAAGAGACAAGTATCTTCTCCTTCTTCTGTCTTCCACTGTACTTTCAGGCCCCAGCCCCCCCTGGGGCCTAAAAAAATAAAATAAAAAAATTCCTAACTATAATAGACAAGCTGGAATTATGTATACACATTCCCTCACAAGCAAACACTGACACATGACAAATCAAAGGCCTAATAAACAGCTTCGCCGAACAGCTACAGCCCCCCCCCCCCCCCCCCCCCTCCCCCTCCCCGCTCCCCAAGCAAAGGATCAAAATAAACAAAATGTGTGTCAGGGAGGCCTGGCCGGGGTCCGTTTGGTCGGGTCTGTGTGTCTGTCGGTGACTGGGTGGCCTAGGGCTGCTCGGTGTGAGGCCTGGGAGGGAGCCACAACTGTTTCCTGTGAGCAGCGCACCCCTACCCCCCACTCCACTCCACCCACACACACACACACACACACACCACCAGAACCTCTCCACAACTGGCTTAGTGGGTGGTATACCCCCCCCCCCCCCCCCCCCCCCCCCCCCCTCCCTCCACTCCCCCTATCCTCTCTTTTCTCCTCGTTCTCTACCTTCCTCTGTTTCCCAACACTTCTCGGGCCCTGCCCTGTTCCCGACAAACCGTTCCACCCTTCCTCCTCCTGCTAAAGGTAGACAGTCAGTCAATGTCTGTCAATCCAGAGCCAGGCCCCATGCTATAAACACCAGTGCTGGAAAGAAGAACTCTTTTTTTTTTTTTTTTTTTTTTCTTTTTTTTACTTCAGTCAAGCAGCAATACTGTAATAATACAGCAATAATGTAGAAATATTCTGTTACAAGTACAAGGCCTGTTTTCAAATTTTTACTTAAAGGGGAAAACCACCCATTTTCAACATTTTACTATGTCATTAATATACCTTAGAGCTGTTGTGTGGAAATAATAAAAAAGTCCCCCCCAGTCTGTGTTTCCTAGAACTGTAATTATGAAAAAAATCATTAACATGGTGAAACACATCTTGATGACATCATCAAGATGCGTTTCACCATGTTAATGATTTTTTTCAGACCTCTAGTTCTAGGAAACCCAGAATGGGGGGACTTTTTTATTATTTCCACACAACAGCTCTAAGGTATATTAATGACATAGTAAAATGTTGAAAATGAGTGGAATGCCCCTTTAAGTAAAAAGTGCAAAAGCATCACCCAAAAGTAAAAGTTCTTAAAATCTTTTGGAAATGGCAAAATCTACAAGCTCACAACGTGCCGACGCATCATTGTGAATACATTATAAGTATAAACTAGGGCAGGTGAGGGCAGGGGGGGGGTGCGACTAAAAGTTAGAACATGGAGATATGAGGTTTTCTGCCCGACAACAAACGAAATGTGCTTGGCTACTTTCCAGCACTGCTAAACACCTTCCCCAGAGGGCTTCATTCATACAGAGTGCCAAAGGGCTCCAGACTGCTGCTACCTGGCAGTGCTTAAAGCCTAATACTGTATGCTTCATCACACAATGGAGTCAAAGTGAAAAATGTTGATGAATGTTTTTTTTGTTGCTCGTACTGTAAGTCAATTCTTAACCCCTTTTGGTGTTAGCATTATGTCATGCTTTAGCTATTGAAAAATAGCAGATCTACAAGCTCATAGCGCGCTACGAGCTTGTAGGTCTGCTATTTTTGAAAAATCGAAGAACGAAAACATAGCTTTTTCATAAAACTGTTCCCCCTAAAAAAGGACTTATTTCCTGAAACCTTGAATTCATTATAGCCCAACCAATATTTTATGACCGGCGGAGACTCCGGTAAATGCAGGTCAACATTCCATGAATTCAAGCATTCATGGGGTGTGTAATTGATAGAAAAATAAGTGAACTACTCCTTTAAGTCGGTATATAATTAGGCTGTAGAAAGAAGCAGATATGTTATTATTCTTAATTCTTAAAAAAAACCTGCTATTTGCATTCTCTGCTTGAATTCATTTGTATGTATTCATTCTTGCTGATTATGTAGTTTTTTTTAATGAAAATATTACAATGAACTATGTTTTGTTTGCTATGTTTTCTAAACCACATGAACCTTATAGCATCACTATTCTGGGGGACGAACATTGGGTGAAAAAAAGCAGTAGGCCTATATTACGCTCACAGTAGATTGTCTATTCTCGGGCCAAGAGATTTGGTATGGAAGGGGGAAAAGGAGGGGGCTTAGTATTGACCCCTGTGGCACTCCGGTCAACTAAGTATAGGGTTTTTAAGTGGTTAACCATTTATATGTCTGTCAGTCACATTGTGTGTAGACTAGTCTCTGAAGCCAGACGACGAGCCTTTTCCACAATCCTCACATGTCGCACAGAGTCTGTAATTACGTCCCCTGAAGGGTCTGCACAGGAAGCTGTCGTCTGTTGGCCAGTTCCGCTCTCAAAAATACATTTTTAAAAATAACGTAATTTTCTCCTGAGCACCAAGCTAGATAGATAATATGCTTTGATTAATTTGACAGAACTGCATCCGCCTTCAGTTATGCAATACCTGTTGTTGTATACTGTCTTATCATAGTGCTCTATATGATGATCATGGCGATGACAGATGTCACACAGATGGACAGACAGATCTCCATATATGAACCTAAAAAGGACACAGACAGACAGACAGACAGACAGACAGACAGACAGACAGACAGACAGACAGACAGACAGACAGACAGACAGACAGACATGGTGATTTGAGGGTTTATCGATAGTTCTACTACTACTTCCCACTCGTGCCAAGTTTGAAAGATGACAGATGTCACACGGATGGACAGACAGATCTCCATATATGAACCTAAAAGGGACACAGACAGACAGACAGACAGACAGACAGACAGACAGACAGACAGACAGACAGACAGACAGACAGACAGACAGACAGACAGACAGACAGACAGACATGGAGATTTGAGGGTTTATCGATAGTTCTACTACTACTTCCCACTCGGCACATCGCTCCCTGAGGTCCCCTGTGATACACGTGCCAAGTTTGAAACCTGACAGTCCTGGAGACATGACGGGACACATGTTTTGTGCATTTACGCATTACGCATCAATGCAAGCCTACTGTACATGGACCATATGTATGTTGACCGCGTGTGATTGCTACCAGACTGGCACTCACCAGTACTCACGTGTTTTACTTGAGTAAAATCATTAATACCATCATGTAGAAATACTCTGTTACAAGTAAAAGTCCGGTAATCAAAATGTACTTGTGTAAAAGTACAAAGTATTGGCAGAGCCGGACTTACCGTTGGGCTAGGGTGGGCTGAAGCCCGGGGGCCCCCCGAATTATAAAATTGTAAAGTGAAATCCAATTCAAGTGAAATGTGTGTATTGTTATTGTATTTAGTTGTATTATGGTTAAACCATTGAGAGCTTCTGCCTGCCTGCCTCTCTTTTTAGGGGCCTGGGTACCCCAAAATGAAAACAAAATAGCCCAAATCTTTTTCGCAGGGCGCGCGGCTCTGCGAATTGGGATCAAAATGTTCTTAAAGTATAGTAAAAGTACTCATTATGCAGAAATATGTCCCGCCCGTTTCACAAGGCATCATATAAAATGTATCACAATCTTTTGAAACAAGATGTACCCACACAAATAGTTGTACCTGAAGGCGGGGGCTTTGGAATAGCGGTGCTGGTGTTGCATATAAGACAAATACACTCGGAATGGGATGGGGAAAATGGAATTGGTGCTGTTTTGTTTTGTATAACTTTAATATGTAATTCTACTGACGTCTGTGTGCAACAATCTTGAAAACAAAGTATTGCATTGTGGGTTTGAGCTGACAGGCCCTATTTGATGTCAATCAATGAAGTCACCTTAATTCAACTTTTTTTCCTTTTTCTTTTAATTAGGCCTATATATTGTTTAGGGCCATGTCATGTGATCAAAATTTTCAAATAGAAGTACCTAGTAAAGTTTTCAAATAATTGTATTGGAGTAAATATTTGATTCTGAGATGTGGTGGAGTGGAAGTAAAGTTAAAAATTGGAAATACTCAAGGGAAAAAAGAAGAGCTACAAGGTCAAGTTTACTAAGTATAAAGAAGAGCTAAAGATCAATTTTACTAAGTATTCGGCGTTTAAATAGTTAAATGTCTGAAAATATACACGAACATGAATCCAACATATATTAATAGAAAGGATCATGTGTAAACAAGCAAGCAAAAGAAAACATGAATGTACACAACACTGATGATAGTACTGTCAAACAAGTCTATGAAGGTACAGTTGGGTGCCACCGATATTGTCCCTTATCATTTGACCCATTTAGGCCTGACCTCAAAATTTAAAAAAAATCCTCCAGTTTTCTGAAATAAATATTTTCACGATTTTTCAAAAATAGCAGACCTACAAGCTCGTAGCGCGCCACTCGGTGGCGCGCTATGAGCTTGTAGATCTGCTATTTTTCAATAGCTAAATTATAACAATGTTTAAAACACCAAAAGGGGTTCCCGCCCAAAATGGGTTAACTGTCCTTTTGCGCAGATCACGCAAACCTCAGCAAAAAGAAAAGGACAATATCGATGGCCTCCAACTGTATAGGACATCTATGAAAGGTCAAAGGTAACCCAATTTTAACAGCGGGGGTCCCTGCTTCATCTCCCTCTCAGCAAATAGGATCCATGGCCTGAAAAAAAGAGAGAAAGACCCCAGCTCTATAGTGTTTTCTGAAATGACGCCTTTGTCTTGGTGTTTCTGTTGGCCCCGAGTGTGTTTACGCCTTAGAGTATATTTACGCGCTCCCAGGTTTCCAGCTGTCCACAGGCATAGTCTCTCAGTGTAAAGAAAACTGGCAGTGGACGTGGCTCTGTTCCAATCACCTCAATGCAGACTAAATAAACAAAACACACATGCAGTACATGGTCATGGGACTCATGGACACACACGCTGCACAGACGCCACCCATACGCTGCCTCTCTTTACCTTGGTGGTCAGTCTCTCCTTGTTCTTATGGCTTATACGTGTGGTCCGAGTGTGGGAGAGAGTATGTGGTCAACTGTTATGTTGCCCATTAGTCAACTCTAAGCTCTCAGATGAAGGCTTGCATGAGTCTCCTGGTCTAATGTCATTCAGTGGAAGAGCAACACTTCATAAAGCCAGAATATTTATTCTAAGTGTTAATGAAACCCATAGCTTTAACTGTACTGGAAAAAAGATACTGACCTATCAACATCACTGTCAAGGCGATTGGGGACAAAAAACAGTTTTGGCAGGTAATGGAAATGTGGACATAAATAAATATAATTTCATATTACTTGTGGACAGTGACATGATTTGCCTAATGTTTTCCTCTTCAATGTCTGAAATAATAGTCTTTTATATGTGTTGCATTTTACCTTATGACCAGCAGAGAGCAGTCTAACAGCAAACAGAAAGTGATGAACACAGATTACACTAGGACAGGGCTGCCCAAAAGGTAGATCGTCAACTAGATCAGGTATAGATCACATGACATGGCCCTAAACAATATATAGGCCTAATTAAAAGAAAAAGGAAAAAAAGTCATCTGCCACTTGAATTAAGGTGACTTCATTGATTGACATCAAATAGGGCCTGTCAGCTCAAATCCACAATGCAATACTTTGTTTTCAAGAGTGTTGCACACAGACGTCAGTAGCATTACATATTAAAGTTATACAAAACAAAAAAGCACCAATTCCATTTCCCCCATCCCATTCCGAGTGTATTTGTCTTATATGCAACACCAGCACCGCTATTCCAAAGCCCCCGCCTTAATTTAACCATTTTGGGCGGGAACCCCTTTTGGTGTTTTAACTAAGCATTATGTTATACTTTAGTTATTGAAAAATAGCAGATCTACAAGCTCATAGCGCGACACCGAGTGGCGCGCTACGAGCTTGTAGGTCTGCTATTTTTGAAAAATCGTGAAAATGTGGCACAAATCTTTGAATGTATATTCTTTCAGAATACTTTTTTTTTTATTTCGACGTGGGTTAAGGTACAACTATTTGTGTGGGTACATCTTGTTGAGCCGGTCATTTTGAGTATTAAGTAGCTCTCAAGTCAAAAAAGTGTGGTCACCCCTGCACTAGGACCCTGCACTAGGACCCTGCACTAGGACCTGCACTAGGACCCTGCACTAGGACCTGCACTAGGACCTGCACTAGGACCCTGCACTAGGACCTACTGCACTAGGACCCTGCACTAGGACCCTGCACTAGGACCCTGCACTAGGACCCTGCACTAGGACCTGCACTAGGACCTGCACTAGGACCTACTTGGCCAAGCAGCCAGTGGTGGAAGAAGCACTCAAATTAGTGTTTTACTTCCGTAAAAGTAACAATACCACAATTATAAAAAAATACTTTGTTGAAATGCAACTGCTTGTGTGAACAATACAAATATAAAACAGAAAATAATAGAACTGATTTCAAGTAGTGAAAGGTTTAGCCTACAGCAGAAGTTCCCAAACCTTTAGCTTGAGACACAAGAGAGAAATGTGATGTCTCCTTGGGCCCCAAGAGAGAAATGTGATGGCTCCTTGGGCCCCAAGCGTACAAAGAGAGAAATGTGATGGCTCCTTGGGCCCCAAGCGTACAAGAGAGAAATGTGATGGCTCCTTGGGCCCCAAGCGTACACAGAGAGAAATGTGATGGCTCCTTGGGCCCCAAGCGTACAAAGAGAGAAATGTGATGGCTCCTTATGGGCCCCAAGCGTACAAAGAGAGAAATGTGATGGCTCCTTATTGGGCCCCAAGCGTAGAGAAATGTGATGGCTCCTTGGGCCCCAAGCGTACAAAGAGAGAAATGTGATGGCTCCTTGGGCCCCAAGCGTACAAAGAGAGAAATGTGATGGCTCCTTGGGCCCCAAGCGTACAAAGAGAGAAATGTGATGGCTCCTTGGGCCCCAAGCGTACAAGAGAGAAATGTGATGGCTCCTTGGGCCCCAAGCGTACACAGAGAGAAATGTGATGGCTCCTTGGGCCCCAAGCGTACAAAGAGAGAAATGTGATGGCTCCTTGGGCCCCAAGCGTACAAAGAGAGAAATGTGATGTCTCCTTATGGGCCCCAAGCGTACAAAGAGAGAAATGTGATGTCTCCTTATGGGCCCCAAGCGTACAAAGAGAGAAATGTGATGGCTCCTTAAGGGCCCCAAGCGTACAAAGAGAGAAATGTGATGTCTCCTTATGGGCCCCAAGCGTACAAAGAGAGAAATGTGATGTCTCCTTATGGGCCCCAAGCGTACAAAGAGAGAAATGTGATGTCTCCTTATGGGCCCCAAGCGTACAAAGAGAGAAATGTGATGTCTCCTTATGGGCCCCAAGCGTACACAGAGAGAAATGAGATGGCTCCTTGGGCCCCAAGCGTACAAAGAGAGAAATGTGATGTCTCCTTATGGGCCCCAAGCGTACAAAGAGAGAAATGTGATGTCTCCTTATGGGCCCCAAGCGTACACAGAGAGAAATGTGATGGCTCCTTGGGCCCCAAGCGTACAAAGAGAGAAATGTGATGGCTCCTTGGGCCCCAAGCGTACAAAGAGAGAAATGTGATGGCTCCTTGGGCCCCAAGCGTACACAGAGAGAAATGTGATGGCTCCTTGGGCCCCAAGCGTACAAAGAGAGAAATGTGATGGCTCCTTGGGCCCCAAGCGTACAAAGAGAGAAATGTGATGGCTCCTTGGGCCCCAAGCGTACAAAGAGAGAAATGTGATGGCTCCTTGGGCCCCAAGCGTACAAAGAGAGAAATGTGATGGCTCCTTGGGCCCCAAGCGTACAAAGAGAGAAATGAGATGGCTCCTTGGGCCCCAAGCGTACAAAGAGAGAAATGTGATGGCTCCTTGGGCCCCAAGCGTACAGAGAGAGAAATGTGATGGCTCCTTGGGCCCCAAGCGTAGAGAGAGAGAAATGTGATGGCTCCTTGGGCCCCAAGCGTACAAAGAGAGAAATGTGATGGCTCCTTGGGCCCCAAGCGTACAAAGAGAGAAATGTGATGGCTCCTTGGGCCCCAAGCGTACAAAAACACATACAAAATGAATGATTCAAAGGAGCATTTCATTTCAACTGTATCTTCATATCATTGGTCCGACTCCTCACTATAATATTGCTCATTATAAGAGGGCACCATTTTTGTCTACTCACTCTGCGTTTCATTGGGGAGCTGTGGACAGTTCAGAAACTACATGCCCACCCACCAATGACATCATCGGTGAAGTTGACATCTTGTCTTGCGAGATTGAGTAGACGGAGTGAGTAAAAAGACCTTTTTTAAATGTATGGATTTTTGTTGTTGAAAAAGTTTTGGAAAAATTTGGAATTTCGGGAAAATCCAGATTCTTTTTATTAATCTTCTGAAAAAATAATTTTGTAGGAAACGAAAAAATAAATTTGCATGGGTCCGGGACCTATACGTATGGCAAACACTAGGTACACCACCACCACAGCCATGTCCATGCCCACACCACACCACACCACATCACATTATGTTTGCCCAGCTGCGGATTTTTTCTTTTTGTTTGTTTCTTTAGCAGTAATTTTGTTTATTTATTTATTTAGGTTTCCATGGTAAATGAGCAGGAGGACAGCAGGTTGGTACACACAGGTGTAGCCACACGGGCTCCTGGAGAGTGTTTTCTGGACCAGTGGTTGGCTCCGTGGCACTGGACACACAACCACTATACAGCATGTTCTTTGATACCCAGCTCCCATTTCAGACCCATGCAGGACGGGGTGACTGGAGCCCGTTTCACTGGTGGAAACGCAAGGCCATGGGACTCTTGTGCAGTGATGGAAGCAGTGTTGAATTCGTCAACTATAAAACTACGATGAAGAATGTTCTTCGACTAGCTTTCTTTTCACTGACGAAAACTAAATAAAAACTAACGCTGGCTGTGACACGTCGTGAACTTGTAGATCGGCTATTTTCAGCATGCAACCAAGTGTAAAATCTACCATTACGACTCCATCAAGGCCCGCCAAAATGCATTTTTGTCAACTAAATCAACTGTAGATTTAGTCAGCTAAAATTGTATGATATTTAGTTGATTAAAACATTTCAGGTGGCTGAAATATGACTAAATGAAATATTGCATACAGAAGACTAGAAATTAAAATGTTTGAGAATCACTTCCACAAGTCTGTTCATGCCTGCTACCATTACAAAGTTATATTCTTCGCATTTCTGTCTAGACATAAGTTTAACCCATTAAGACCCTAGGGGCTAGGCAGATTCTACAAATTACTTCTAAATCAGAAGTCTAGTTCTCACACTTGTCTGTGCCAAGGACACCCAAACCCTTTCAAGATTTTTCAAAAATGTAAAAAAAAAATCACACCCGTGTGAACTGAGTGGTGTAAGGTTTTATATAGCATGATCAGCTGTGGTCTGACGTAATGTCTGACGTAATGAAATAAGGTAAGGTATTATGTAGCCTGATCAGCTCTGATCTGACGTAATGAAATCACACCCGGATGTGATTTCACAACTGGCTTTTTCTGTGCAGAGAAAATGACCATGGTTGCTACGGTCATCCAGTTCACCCGGGTGTGATTTAATTACGTCAGAAATTATTTTGAACATAGCAACCATGCTCATTTTTTTCTGCACACAAAAGCCAGTTGTAGGAGTGGTTTACACCACTCAAAAATAGCAGATGTAGGAAGCTCTGTGAGCTTGTAAATCCGCTAACTGCTATTGCAGGCTATAGGGTGCTGCGTTGCGGCTTGCCTATCAGGCCTGGCTCTTTAGCCGACTGGTCACTTGTGTGACGTGAGGGGCGCTCTTTCTTATCATCATAAATCATCATACATCACATTCCGTGCTCAGCCAATCAGCTGAGCACATTCCGTGCTCATCACACAAAGCTGTGCATAGGAGGGGCTAGCACCCCTCAGAAAAAAAGCAATGACCTACAGATGATGTCACTGGTAGGTGGGTTTCTGAACTGTCCACAGCACTGCTCTGAGATACAGGACAATTACATAGAAATGGTGCCATTTTATAATGAGCATGACATTCTTTTCAGAATTTGTCAAACCTTTTTCAAAAATCACACTTGTGTGAAGAGAGGGGCGTTCTTACCATCATACATCATCACATTCCGGCCAATCACAATTTGCGTCAGAATACACAAGCTAAGTTCCAAAAAATGTGGATGCCATTCCTTGCAGTACTTGACAATAGTTGAGTATTATGTTCTGTATATCCATCGTTCTCAAATAGGCCAGAGGCCGATGGGCACGTACAGGTCTAGTCTTTATGAGGAGGAGAAGTTGACTACAATTATGAGCACTGTTTGATCGCCCTTGGTAAAGTTGAGGACAGATATGTTGGCATTCTCAGACATTCCGTGGTCTGTGTCAGAAATGACAACGACATGCCAAGCTCACGTCCTCACTTTTCTGTCCTTACATTTTGAGAGGTACTAGCCCTTCCTATGCCCAGCATTGTGTATGTGCGTGTGTACCCCATAGCGATGATTTGATTGGAGGAGGGCTTAAAATGTGAGGACGCCAAAAGTGATTTGACGCAATGTGATGATATACAGTATATGATGTATGATGATAAGAGCGACCCTCACTTCACACGAGTGTGATTTTTATGCTCAATTCCATAGTACACATGCAGACACAGAAAGCTGGCTATAGGAGAGGCAAGCTCAAAAATAGCCGATCTACAAGATCACAACACCAAGTACAATATTTGACACAGATGTTAAGTAGAGCTATAAAGTACAGAACAATCACACCTATGTGAAGTGAGGGGCGCTCTTTCATCATTATACATCATCATACATCATCTCATGAACAACTGAATTTATGTGATTGGTTGGTTAAATTTGTGGAGACAAGATTTACGTCATATTTGGTGGACATTTGACCTAATTTCTCCTTTCATTGTCAATGGCAAAAGCTGTATATAGGAGGGGCTAGCGCCCCTCAAAAATGAAAATACTTTAGTGTAGTAAAATGTCTCAATATCGCACTTATAAGTGCGATTTTTTTGATGTACTTTCCACCACTGTGGAACAGTGTGGATTAGAGGAGCCCGTCTCAGCGGAAACACAAGGTGAGGGGACCCTGGTGCCAAATGGGGACACAACGGCATCATTCATATCTCACTCACTCACTTCTTGTTTGTTTGTATTGCGGTGAATATTTGATGTCAAATGGAAGAGTGTGTTGGAAATGAATAGAATGCATATGACCATGCTACTGGGAGCTGGGTTAATATTATCCAGTGGAACATTTTACATTCAGTGGTTTCCGCATGGTTTCCCCTGAAGCCATTTGAATACTAAAATGGTTGCGTAATTAACTGAACGCTAGAGCAATCGTCACCTGCTAAAATGGTGCGACAGCATCACAGCCCACACAATAACATCATGTGTGTTCGTTTAACCATGGGAGGCGGCCCTATAGACGGGCACTGTTTCCCCAGAAGGTGGGTCGGGACGGGACGCATCTTTGGGCCGCGGACCAATTTTAAGGGGTCGGCATGAATTCAAAATAATTCCAAGTAATTGTATTTCCCTTTTTTTCATCAAGTAAAATAAAAAAATGTAAAAGAAAAAAATTTGCGTTCAGAGCTTGTAGATCTGCTATTTTCACTCGTTTGGGTCCCAGGCAAACGTCTATTTCTCTTTTGGGGCTTAAGCTAAAAAGACGTTTGGGGATGTTGTGCCAGCTAGGGAGTCAGGGACCCCTAGAAGGGATACGTGATATTCAAGAGTCTAGAGGGTTTTATGTGTCACTCACTCATACAGGTACAAGCAGTGAAATGTTCCACAAGACTGTGCTGACAACTAGGGCTGTAACTAATCCCTGTACTTGATTATTACAAATTCATGATTTATTTTTGTTTTATTTTCTAGGCTATTTCTTTTCATTTTCTCTGTTTTCCTTTTATTCTACTTTAAGTAGCCTATTTGTTTTTTATTGCAAACATTTTTTCTGTACCCTGTTGATTGAAAATCAATACAAAAAGTATTAATCCTAAAAAAATAAAAAATAAATTAATGACCATCGATCATTTAATAAAATAAACACATAAAAACACAAAAATAACAGACTGAAAATAACGAATCTACAGGCTTGCTATTTTCACTATTTTTGCATGAAATTGTTGTGCAACGAACGTATAAGGCTGGTTAATCAATTTGTTGATGTGTAATGTTTTCATTGATAATAATTTCTTGATAATTCAATTAATCAAAAAAGTTATAATCGTCATGAAAAGACTGGATTGTTGCAGCCCTAGCATTAACACATAATTGCGACCGTAGGTCACATTTACTATGAAAACCTGCATCTCCGTGTGTTAGTCACGCCTCCATATATGGTCACGCCTTGTGACATCCCGCCTCCATATATGGTCATGCCTCGTGACATCACGCCTTGTGACACATCATGCCACCATATATGGCCATCTCCACATATCACGACACTGACCTCATCTAACCCTGGATAACCATACATGGAGAAGACTGGATCATCACCTAGATCTGCATATATGGAGCCGGCCAGCAACTCTACATCTGCCCTCAAACCCTTAGATCTCCATATATGGAGCTGACCTGTTCTGACATTCCATATGTGGATCCCTCCCCACCTGTCCATCCTGTTCTGACATTCCATATGTTGTACACTCAAGACACGCTCCATATATGGCCAGTACAGAATTAATTCCAGATGTTGATATGACCCTCCATGCCAAAGCGCCAGCGCTCGCCCAGCAGTCTGCCGTCACCCAGGCGGATGCGTGCACGCGATTTCTTCCCTCAGGGCGTCTTACTGGTGATAATATGAAAATGAATATATAAGAATATATAAAAGAAAATGCTTTCACACTCAATTCACAACACAATTATCACCCAGTTGTAGTGAAAGCAGTGTGTGTGTGTGTGAGTGTGTGCGTGCGTGCGTGCGTGCGTGCGTGCGTGCGTGAATCTGGAATGCATTTCCAGTTACATAAGGTTTCATCACTGCAGGTCGGCTTGTTAGCCGTCACGCTCAGGATACAAGCAGAAATGTCCCTTCCTGGCCCCTTTTGGACAGGGCAACCCTCAATGTAGCTCAAATATGGTGGTTAATATGAAGTGTGTGTGTGTGTGTGTGTGTGTGTGTGTGTGTGTGTGTGTGTGTGTGTGTGTGTGTGTGTGTGTGTGTGTGTGTGTGCGCGTGGTCTGTGCGTTAGCCATAGGACAGCAGCATAGCTAAACCCCATGCAGTGTGTGATGGTGGTGGTTTGGTCGCTCGATCGGGCCCAAACCCATTAAGTGATCTCTGTAATTGTCTCTGTCTGGATTCATGCAGCGTGCACGCCGTGGACTGACTTGTGGGGTTTCAGCTAAAGTCAGCGGTGGTTGGGCTATATGGTGACCAGACGTCCCGCTGGCTGGGACAGTCCCCGGTTTCAAGCTGGGAGTCCTTGAGTCCCGCCAAATATCTCTACAACACTAAAATGTCCCGGTTTCCCCACCACGGTTAATATAATAATGCTTGTTTTTAGTGCCTGCATCTAGATGTTTATTGTATGTTTAAGTTCTGTTGAAAAGTGCAGTCACTTTCTGTGCTATTAATGTACTGAATTCTTTTTTATATTTTCACATCCTGGTGAAAACACCAGGTGAAAATAAAGATAACATTAAATACAAAAAAAAGCAGATCTAGTTGGAGACTCTGCTGTGGGGGAACGGAGTGGCGTAGTCGGACCGCCAGTCCGCTACGTGGCTTCCGCGTGTCGCCTGCACTCGTGCAGTTAGGGTTAGGGACAGGGTTAGGAATGGCAGTGAGTCAGAAAAGCGGCCTTCGGAATGGCGGTGTGTAACCCTGCTGTGGGGTCCCCCATGTCCCACAATTAGTGATGATGCATGGGTTAACCTGTGACTAAGGAGGTTGTCCCACGTTCGGCTGGTTGAGGAACGCAATGTGTTTTGGGCTGTCGTAATGCCTGATTCAGACTTGGTTGCACACCATGTCGCACGGGTAAAAAAGATCATACCCAATTTTCAGTTCCCAACACTGGTGCGTTACCAAATATAAATCACCCTTTTGTGTATATTTAAAAATAAATGTTAAGTCATGCAGATTGGATTACATACTTATAGTCACTTTGTTTGTTTGTGTCGCTGTTGCATTATGCAAGTTCATTTGTGACGTATTGTCTATGTTCACCTGTATTAAAACACCCAATCATGGGTTGTGAACACTACCGGCCTCGCTCTCTTGTATCTAAGGGTTCTCGGGAGTCGGAGTGGCAGTGACTCAGGAGGAGTGGCCGACTGGGAAACGGAAGGTTCCCAGTTCGATCCCATGCTGTCAAACTACCAGTAAGACGACCTGAGGGCGAGAAGCACTGAAACACCAGAGCTTCTCACTATGGCACAGTTGAGAAACAGGAGTTAAACAATTAATCTATTCTATTAATTTGAACTGCCCCTGCTGCCACCCTTAGATCTCCATATATGGAGCGTGTCGTGAGTGTACAGGGTTTGATGAGGTCAGATCAACATATGGAATGTCAGAACAGGTCAGCTCCATATATAGAGATCTAAGGGTGGCAGCGGGGGCAGTGTCTTGAGTGTACAGAGTTTGATGAGATCAGATGAGGTCAGATCAACATATGGAATGAATTCTGTATTGGCCATATATGGAGGCGTGACTGACGGACTGACTGACAGGTTTGCAGGTCATAGTATAGTGCGATCTACTGTTGCAAAACAAAGACACTGAACCCCTAATTGCTCCCGATGTACAGGTTGGTGCCTTGCATAGTTTCCTCATGTATAAATGGGTGTATAAATGCACCCTTTCACCTGTATGTGACACAAGCAGGTACAAATTAACGTTCCCGTTTCCCCTCTCAATCCAGACGCCTTCCTTTTGCCAGGCCGCAGTTTTAAATAACTTTTTATTGAATTTTTATGTTTTCACATAAAGATGAATGAAAGGTATAAATTATAAGCACAATACAATAAAACAGACAAGAAAAACAAAAAGCACAGAAACAAAACAAAACAAACAAACAAAATGGCGAGCAGCACACACACAATACAGTCAGTTATTCATTAGGGAAAAATATATAAATACGAATATATACACAATACACATATATATATACATACACAACACACATGGGCACATCAGAAGGCAAATTGCAAGAGTACAGCTGGGGCTCTCCAATCCAATGAATCACTTCCTTTATACATCACAGTAGATAGATCCCTGGGCAAGTAATCTATCAGCGGTTGCCATATATTCATAAAGTTATTTTCTCTCTCTTTTAATTTGGCACTGAGCCTTTCCATTGGAAGTACTCTGTAGATTTCTCTATACCACTGCGTCACTGATGGAGGTTTTTCGTGAATCCAATTAAACAAAATGCATTTTCTAGCTACACAGAGAAGCTTATTAAGTAGCTTAGCCCTTCTAGGATCTAGCACCCCGAATTTGGATGGCAGCCCTAATAAAAATTGCCCAGGATCGTAGACTTCATAATTGAAAATAATTTGTTCTTAATCCTACCTAAGGTAAAAACAACAATAAATGGGCGAAACAGCTGTGAACTGTTAAAATGAACTTTGTTACCCCCCTGAATGATTCATTGTTTAGGAATTACCTGTGGAACATGACCCCTGTTGATTGACACCTGTGAAGAATCAATGAACATCTGCATCACAGAGCGCTGAGGTTCCCAATCCAACCACTGGTACCAGTACTTGAGCCCCCCTCTGGTGGTACACAGACCCAAAAAAGGAGAAAAGGGACAAAAGTGGAATGAAATATTTACATTACTACAGGTAGTTCTTCTGACCAAGCAAATTGGTTGAAATAGGCTCTCCAGCCGTGCTGCAGTGAGCATGACAGCACACTAGCCGTTAAAGGACCACTTCACCACTTTTCAACTTCTCTTCCTATAATTTATTGGTCCTAACTAATGTTCATGATAAAATACCACAATTTTTTCCTACTCAGTCTGTGTCTCATAGGAAGGCTGTGGGCAGTTCAGAAACCCGTCCGCCAGTGACATCATCGATGGTGAATCCAAGCTAATTCCTTCAGGCTTTCTTTTCCTGAAAAGTTGCAATGCAAAAGTTGAAGCCATCGTTCTCACGATAATACAAATATAAATATATTTTAAAACAAATCTTGTTTAAAAAAAAAAATCTGCCTAATGATGATGTCACTGGTGGACGGGTGTCCGAACTGCCCAAAGCCCTCCTATGAGACACAGACTGAGTAGGAAAAAATGGTGGTGTTTTATCATGAACATTAGTGAGGACCAATTATATGAAGAGATGTTGAAAAGTGGTGAAGTGGTCCTTTAATAGAACATTTGAGAAAGGATTAATCACATTAGAAATATCATCAGTTGTGCTGATTAGGATTAGATAGTTTTGTCAGAGCAGCAGCATTATTGGCTTAGGAATGGAACAAAAACTTAAGGGCAGGCATACGCTCCTGTATTTTAGCAGCAGTTATTATGGTGGTACATGGAGAGTTAAATACTTTCTGAGGTGGTACTTCAGTATAAAAAGGTTGGGAACCAATGACTGGTAGGCAATACAATGGAGGGGGGAGGAAGCTAGAGATAGAGTGACATGATTTATCTTTTTATGTGCACACTGTCTGGTAATCCGAAGGTTCACCCCCTGTCTGCCCAGGGTAAAAATGTCAAAGTCCGAAGCAAGAACCTTAATTAAAGGCAGGGTAAGTGATATTTTAGAAGAAGTGTTAAAAGCTCTATATTGTGATAGTACTCATTCATTGCTATAGACTTGAGTCTCAATGTCTCATTTTCAGGCCGTGATACCAATTGTATCCAATCAGGATAGAGAACGTATATTAATCTAGGATACAGATTAAACAAGTGGAATTGGAAGTGATGACACAAAGAAATGAGCAGACACACACGAGTTAAACAGATGGAGAGACTGTAACTGAACAAACCCTCGCAATGACTATTATTATCAGAATATAGTGCTTAAACCTTTTAATTAAAAAAAAGAACTAAAAAAAAGTTATGTTTAAACTAAAAAACTAACCACTTACTCAACCTTTAACCCCTCCCCCCTGAGTGCTCATCATGAGCAGCCATCTGCTAGGTGAAGCTAGAACAGAATTTCAGCCAAAAATGAACCAAGGTCTACTCCCCGTCTCCCCCATGCACCATAACAAGTAAAATTCCTAAATAGTTCCAAATTACTGCCACTGTGTAGAAATGTCTCATGCTCTCTTTAGAATACATAACACTCACAATACTCAACGTTACAAGTTCAAAGTGTCAGCACTGTAGTATGACCAAGTAGGGCATTCCTTTACAAAAAATCACACCCGTGTGAACTGAGTGGTGCAAGGTCTTATATAGCCTGATCAGCTGTGGTCTGACGTAATGTCAGTGACCATAGTAACCATGCTCATTCTTTTGGGCCCCATGTACAGGTACACACAAACACGGATACAAACAAAGCTGGTTGTTGGAGTGGTTTGCACCACTCAAAAAAAGATCACACTCGTGTGATGTGAGGGGCGCTCTTATCATCATACGTCACATTCCGTGCTCAGCCAATCAAATCAACACAATGTGGTACACACAAACACGCAAAGCTGGGCAAAAACACAAAAAGTTAGAATATAGAGATAAGAGGCTTCTGACGGACAGTAGGGCAATTTACAACAGATTCATAAAACATACAACGGATTAGATATTTGTTTCTCTTTTATTTTACCTTGCATCTATAGAGCGTCGCAGTCCCGCCCCCTACTAGGGCCCAGGAAATGATTCTCCGTTCATTTTCCTCATAGACATTTCAGAAAGTATTTATTTAAAGACGTTTACGCCGCGGACAAAGCCAACTCTTGTCGTGACAAATCATGACAACAATGTTTCGGGCCAAACAAAGAATTAGAAAGTAGAAAAAAACGGCAGGTTACAACACATTTTTTGTTGTTTTTCTTCTATGTAATTATTTGTTTGGTCCAAAATATTGTGTGTGTTGTCATGATTTGTCACGACTCGAGTTGGCTTCGTACGACGTTTAAAAGGTCTTTAAATAAATACTTTTTGAAATGTCTATGGGAAAAATGCATTGGGAATCATTTCCTGGGCCTGGCGTCGTCATGAAAGGGGGCGGGACTGCGACGCTCTATAGGCCTATACCACTGCGGCCTCCTCTGCAATGGCCTCCGAAATAACAAGCAACTTCCACAATGAATGCATGCATGCGTGCATATGCCATTCACTGAGAGTAGACATTTAAAGTGATGGAATATGATAGCTAGGCATGTAGCCACTTTGTAGACATGCCCTGTGGGCTACGGTGCTAGAATAGCTTCAAGGTTAGTGTTTCATACACAGAGAGTGGCGCAGCTCTGCATTTGGTCAGTAACTAGTCCACAGGGCCACTCTGTCGCTCACAATTTCCCAGTTAGTCCTCACCAGGTTTTTTTTTCCCCCCTGCTCAAACGCTCCTTCCTATAGAAAGCAGAGCAGAGCCATTTCACAGACTGAAAAGAAATGAAAAGGAAAAACAGTTCTACAGACGTGGACTTAATTTATAACCCACCCACTTCAAATAATGTCCTTAGAAATACTGCTTGAAATGAAATAAGACGGAAGAAAAGAGAAAAAGAAAAACAGATTAGTTTAAAACAGTTTAATCCCATGCCTTTAAATTCTCTCATTTTGGTTCTATTCTGAAACTAATTCAGTTACTTTTTTTATTAACCATAAAAAAGCTAAAGAGTGAGATAGTGCAGGCCCCCGTATACATTATAACCTCTTCAAATGAACACCAATCAAAACCATGAACCGCAAACGGCGCAGAAATGTGTCTGTGTGCTTTTGAAATTAATCCTTCAAGCCCACTTGGGTTTTTTTATTGGGCCAACGAGAGTGGGGAAGTCATGTGTTTGCTTAAAACAGTACAGTACCATGACATGTGGGTGCCCAATGTTTCCAGCGCAGAGCTGTATAGTACACCCAACAATATAAACCCCAATAAGCTGCACAACATAGTAGCAAGACTTAATGCAAGG
>NC_136800.1:38135969-38154275 GCF_951216825.1 Electrona antarctica
CTCCCCACTCATCATTTTGCGTTTGCGATCTGCTTGTCTTAAACGACGTTAAACTCACCAACATTGCAGCTGTAGTCCAAGCTTGAATTATTCTCTTTCAATCTGCAAAGCTTGTTTTTCATGAAAATCCCCCGTAGACATGTTATGAGCTACTTTCTGTCAAGAAGAAGAAATGTTGGAGTTTGGAAGCACTCGTTTGTATTAAGGGGTCGCGCTGCTGCCTCCTGCATTATGTGCAAATGCGAAACAGATGCATGCAGGGACGTTCAGTGACTTACGACGAGCGCTTCCAAACTCCAGCACTTAGAAAAATAATCACTTGCACAGAATTTCTTGACAGAAAGTAGCTCATAACATGTCTACGGGGGATTTTCATGAAAAACAAGCTTTGCAGATTGAAAGAGAATAATTCAAGCTTGGACTACAGCTGCAATGTTGGTGAGTTTAACGTCGTTTAAGACAAGCAGATCGCAAACGCAAAATGATGAGTGGGGAGTCAATGGAGGGTATTGCAACTCTAGATTCATCCCATTATAAAAAAATCTAGAGTTGCAAATTGCGGCTAACCAGACACCCAGCACCATGAGAAGTTGAGAACCATAACCACACATCCGACGAGCAGCAGTTACTCAAAGGATGCTTCAAAAGGTCAAAGACTCTCCCCATCTACCAATCCATGCAGACATCTACAACACACCCACTGCTCCACTATCTATTCTAGACGACCAATTTGGAAGAACACGCTCAATAGATTCAGGACACTGGACAGCCTTCACAAATGGGGAAGTACCCCATGCCCACTGTGTGCTTGTGGAGAGGAACAAACTATAGAGCACATCATAGAAGTTTGTCCTCTCCAAAGACTGGAAGGAGGATTAGTCACCCTCCATACAGCAGACCAGGAGGCAACGGCTTGGCTTAAGGTCTTTGCATTCGCTAAAAGAAACATGTTTGTTATAGAGCGTTTGTTCAGTAACAGGAGTCTCCCTGTCTCTCCAGCACTTTAATAAACAGAAAATACATTTCCTGGTCGGTTGCAAATCAGGAGAGAGTACGTACTACCCCTTTATCAGTTCCAGATCCAATTTTGTCACTCACACACACACACACACACACACACACACACACACACGTCACACACACACACGTCATAGTCCTACTTCCAACTTCACTTGTTCATCCTGTATGCGTTCTCTCTCCTGATTGGATATAATTGGTATCCTGACGTGAAAATGCATTTTCTGTTTATGTTCTGTCAACGCATAGCCTACCTTTAACTAATGCATGAATGCAATATGTCCACCCTGTAAACTCACCCAAACTCTGTGTGGAAAGGCTGGCCGACAGCACGAGGCTCCACAAAGTAGACAGGTCCACCAGTACATTTTGGGGTATTTTATTTACCTCCAAAAGTTCAAATTGGACAGTGCATGTCCGCAACAAATCTAAAAAAAGAAATAACACTGGTAAAAATGATGTCCAAAAAATAGGAAACAGAAACACTTGAGCTACAAATAACAACAAACAGGAACTTAATTAAGAAGTCTATTCAGGCCTTGCCCTCAAGTCAAACTGAACATCTGCTCACATGCAGAATGCCTGCTCTTAAACAGGTGGGACGAACCAAGCACAATCACAGAAATTGGTATCAATAACTCAAAGAATAGGTTTGAGCTGACTACAAAATACATAACTGCTTTTCAAACAAATTTTCAATAAATCCAATCCAATAAATATTTCAGGTGCCAATTTACATACAATAAACATTCACAATAACAGAAACAAACACGCCTCCTCCTCCACAGTGCTTGGACCCTTCCAATCAACAGGATTAGACTGCCAGCAGGAGAGACAGGTGCATGTCACGACCAACACATAATTTAACTTCACACTAGCTCTGGTCCATAGCCTTCTACTGCTTCTACGATTCTGCACTGCAGGGCAGAATCGTAGAAGCAGTAGAAGGCTATGGACGAGAGCTAACTTCACACAGTGACAACAAATAAACATATTTAAAACTGTTACAATCAGAAAGCTGCAACACAAATACAATTAGTTGACTCATATGATTCAGCTGATACTGTATAGGGGCACAGGCTGGAGGCTGCCCCTTGACACTTAACAAATACAAGATCATATGTCTATGATTATGATATGAATCAATTATACATTACATTTAATCATACAAAACGGTCCAGGACATTGCAAATATAGCTGGTTTTGAATGCTAGACCTTTAACTGTTGCCCTGCCTTTAAAGGTGCAGTAAGTTATTTTGCTAATTAATAACTGTTAAATATAGCTCTATATGGAGGGGAAAGGAACTGGTTGGAATAACGTGTTCCTTCCACGCGCTACGTCGAACCAGGGAAACCCTGTCAGGTGTAAAGGAGCAACTTGGACACTCAGGCATGAAGGAAGCATGCGTTCAAGTCCGTTGCTCTCCCCATGTCCCCCATATACAGTATAGGGACTAGGTTGGCGGAGGGTGTGTAGAGCCCAGGATCACATTAGATAATTGACACAGGGGTGAAAAATGGGTTACAAAATCGTGGGATTAAAATAATAATAATAAATAATAATAATAATCCAATCAGAATTCAGAACCTGTTAAATTTGAGGACCCCAGAGAGTGTAAAATAAGTGTACACCTCTACACGGTCGACGGTCTGAGAACCACTGCTTTAGATGGCTTGCCTGCCTCTGCGATAAACGGAGCACACACCGTCAATATAATATGGTTCATTACCGCTTCAATGAATGATGACATGTTTAAACACAGTGGACCAAATGGACCAGATGTAACCAAATGGACCCCTAAGGGTCCGTAGAGTTACATTCGTAAGTTAAATGAACACATATATTTCTGTATATTTTATGTGTGTGTGTGTGTGTGTGTGTGTGTGTGTGTGTGTGTGTGTGTGTGTGTGTGTGTGTGTGTGTGTGTGTGTGTGTGTGCATGCGTGCATGCGTGCGTGCACATGTTTGTGCACGCACAGCAGGACAATAAGGCTGAGGTATCAGATTCAGACATGGGCCACTGTACTCTGTACTATAGCTGGCTGGCAAATGGGGGAGTTCTTGTGTGGGAAGCGATGGAATTCAACAGCGTCAGACTACCTTTCATCTGTACAGGTGGGCCTGTGTGTGTGTGTGTGTGTGTGTGTGTGTGTGTGTGTGTGTGTGTGTGTGTGTGTGTGTGTGTGTGTGTGTGTGTGTGTGTGTGTGTGTGTGTGTGTGTGTGTGTGTGTGTGTGTGTGTGTGTGTGTGTGTGTGTGTGTGTGTGTGTGTGTGTGTGTGTGTGTGTTGTGTGTGTGTGGTAGCAGGGAATCAGACAGACAAGTCACAACATTGCTCCAGGAAGCCAGTGATCACAGAGAGTCTCTCCATATCAGTGGATATGGTTCCCATGCAGGTAAAGTTAAGACAGTCGTTGGGGTTAGAGCTGCTCCTCAGTGTGACGTATGTACGTGACAACTACAAAGGATTTAAAAACACACAAAATCAGACCAAAAACACACACGTTCTGCTGAATGGAAATGTGTATAGTTTAGTTACATTGTAAAATATAATCCTTTGGAAGATTTTGATACAGTACTTCAATGCCTACAAATTACAGTAATTGAGCGCAAGTTGTGATACTTATAGGCAATGTTTGGAAAGTTTATTTATATAGAACATTTTGTAAACTATGTACTCTGGCCTATATGGCTCTAACTTTTGATAAAGACTCTTAGCAGTTTTGTTTACATGTTTGAGTCCCAGACCGATACTAAGTTGAAATGCAAGAGTACTTTTGAAGATTATAACGTACAAAAGAACACTTCAAAAGGTGACTATGAGACACAAAGTGAAGGAGTGATGGTGTTGTTGTTGTGGTCTGATGCTCAGACACTCACTCCAGACATTCCATATTCAGGTCCCGGTCGGACGTTGGAGTTCTTGGAAATGTTGAAGCCTCAAACAGAAAAAGAACACTGGGAAAAACACTGGGATGCGTGCATCTGTTCAGTGTGAAGGCGTGTAGGTGTCAGTCCATTGTGTGTAGTCTCAGCACAGAGTTGTTTAGTCCCAAGCCAACCATAATACATGTTTTAGGCTAAAAGACAAAAGAACACTTCAACACGGAGTAGGAACACAGCAAAAGAGTCACCTGTTGGGAGTGAGAGAGTGTGCGATGCTCTCAGACTTTCAGTGCAGACATTCCTTGTTCAAGATAAATGCTAAAATGCTCTCTGCTCTCTATTAGAGAGAGAGAGAGAGAGAGAGAGAGAGAGAGCACATGTGTGCACTTTCTGCATGGTGAAAAATCATTCATTAATGGAAGGGAGCATATAGAAGTGGAACATAACTGAACGCAACTGATGATACTGTCATGATACCAACCATGATACTGACAATGATACTGGCATTCTGATATACCCATGGGGAAATTATGTCCTCTGCCTGACATTTAGGCCTGACGTCGAAATAAAAAAAACGTTCGCTCTGAAAGAATATATATTCAAAGATTTGTGCCGCATTTTCACGATTTTTCAAAAATAGCAGACCTACAAGCTCGTAGCGCGCCACTCGGTGGCGCGCTATGAGCTTGTAGATCTGCTATTTTTCAATAGCTAAAGTATAACATAATGCTTAGTTAAAACACCAAAAGGGGTTCCCGCTTCCCGCCCAGAATGACTTAAGGCCAGAGTTCCTACACTGGCAGTACAGTATGTTCTATGAACATGCATGTCTCGCGTGTGAAACTAACTCGCTGGACGCAATACTAATATAAAGAAGTGTAGACATCAGATGTAAAGATTTGGGGATTTTAGCCATACGATGCTAAATGGAAACCATCTGTGTGCATGTGTGTGTATCATTACATATGACAAATCAAAGGTTCCAGGGAGATGTATTGGGTGTGTAACAACACTGGCTTTGGGTTAAAAGTCATCATTTGCTATTCAGTCCTCTCACCACTCAATATGAAAGCATAATGCATTGGTTCTCAAACGTTTTCATGTCAAAGGACTGCCAAATTAATATGTATTTGACCAGACCCCATCTGAAAACATTTTGTGCCAGCTGGGAGGAGTGCAGGACCCCCATACAAGATCTGTGTTGTTAAAAAATCTTTTGAGATTAGGTTTAAAGTGGTTAAATTGATGTTGATGCTTGTCACAGCTGCAGGGCCTGTTTTGTGTATTTCCAATTAGGTGCATTGGGAGCACCTGGCCGTGCTCCCAGGGGCCCTATAAAAGAGTGGGTGCCTGCGATTCTGCCCTCTCTCTCAGATGACAGCACCTTTCATTGTTTCTCAGTTTTCTTTGGTCTGCAACACCCCACACTACATTAATCACATGTCCACACATTGCTGACATAACTGATATTATTGACCTTTACAACCTTTTTTTTGCTAGTAAATTTTGAAAATAAAACTATTGTTATTTTTGCTCTTATAGTGTCCTCAGTTTTTCATGGACAATTTTTGCTTTTGTCTTTAATGTATTATGAACTGTTTTTATTACCGTGATTGTGTAATAGTCCCTGGCACCTTTTATTTTAATATTACATAATGTTACAACACAGTAACACCTATAGCCTTATGTACCCATACACAAGATATAACGATAAAGAAAGCTCATTACCCCGACACAAAGGCATACGCACGCACGCACGCACGCACGCACGCACGCACGCACGCACGCACGCGCGCGCACACACACACACACACACACACACACACACACACACACACACACACACACACACACACACACACACACACACAATTCTATAAGGGCCTTCCATTAAGTTGTACACAAAGACAAAGAAAGATCACAGAAACAGGTCAATTCTTTTTTTTTTCTCCATTGGATTTATTTTGTTAGTCAAATTTCTATAGCAGGTGAGGGAACATAACAGTCACACAAGGGTTTATTTTTTCTTGAGCATAGTTTTCACAAGTCACAGTGTTTTAGACATCGACAACACTTCCAAAAAAAAAGAAAGAAAAAAAAAAGACATGAAGAAGGAAGGGCCTAAAGGAAACTTTATAAACAAGGTGGTTCAGCCAGTCAGCCAGCCAGTCAGTCAGTAAGTCAGTCACAGTCAGTCAGTCAGTCTCAGTCAGTCAGTTCCTACACACCTTCTCCTTCATGGTCCAAGTGCACCCTTCTCTTCAGACAAAAAACAAACAAACAAAAGCAAAAATAAATCAGAAAGCTCAAATAAAGGCCTAGCTCCCCTCTTCTGTTGTCCCTCGCCTCCATTTCCCACAATCCCCTCTGCAACTCCCTACACCCTCAACACACTCTTCTCCTCAGAATGCAAAACAAAGCAAAAAAAAAACAAAAAAAACAAAAACAAAACAAAACAAAAACTTGGCAACAAATAGATATATTTATATATAATATATATTTACTCTTTAAAAATAGAACTTCTGTCTAGCGACTAACATCTGTACAAACTACAAAAATAAAAATTTTATATAAATAATTTATATGGCAAGACATTAACATTTTTTGTTGTTGAAATAAAACTACAAATCTATGCAGGAGACCCCCCCCTCCCCCCCCCCCCCCCCTCTCATCCGCTCTCCCGATACCCCCTTCTCCTCGTCACTAAACTGTCTCTGATGAAACCGTGGATGGTGGTGGTGGCTTTGCACACCGTTTTGTTTTATTCTTCAAGATGGCGTAGAAGAAGTAGCTACTTAATTTTTCTTTCATAATGTTTTTTTTTTCATATTTACAAAAGAAACCCAAGCTGCCACTTTTTAAGAAAAGAAGAAACAGAATAATTACAGTATAAAGTAAAACAAAACAAAAACTAGAAGGTTTTTTTCCCTGCAATTTTAACCTGGGCAGTGACGTGACCAATAACCAATAAAATAGAAATAAAATGAAAGAAGTACGGAAGGAAGAAGACGCTGGCCTTGTGAGGCTTGAATTGATACGAGTGAGAGATGATAGGATATGACCAAGTTACTGCGTTAAGCCCGATTTATACACCGTCGTATACAAATCAAGAATTTGAACACGTAAAGTATTCCGATGTGTTCAATGTCAATAATAGCACAGCGTCATGAGCGGTGCCAACAAGGTAACGCAACCCTAAAGCAGCCAGCAAAGAAGTGAGAAAAAAAAAAAAAAAAAAAAAAAAACTAAATATATATATATCCCTTTGCATTGGATTTTTTTAATTCCCTTTCGAAATAGACTTGGGTGAATGACCAATTTGTCAAATAACCGTGACAAACCTCAACCTCACCCAATTTAGAGCTTACAACAACTGTGAGAACATTAACAAAAAGTATCATAATAGCTCCTTCAAGTAATAATATACAAAAATGAGTCAACTGCAGAGGACACTTTAGACAAACATGGAGCAGTGGCACACTGACACTGGTGGGGACGTGCTCTATCGCACGCACACGCACACACACACACGCACACGCACACGCACACGCACACGCACACACACACACACACACACACACAGTCACACACACGCACACACACACACGTGCGAGACAAATGGCTCTTTTCGACTACGAGAACTGAACAAACAGTTTCTGGATTTGTTTCCATGCGCACTGTGGCTTGCTTTCAGGCTCTCAGAACCTCATTTGGGCCGTGCTCCGGGAAGGAGTACTAATAGTTTTAAGAGGGTTTATTTTATTTTAATGAACGTGCCCCTTCAGGGGCAATTCTGGTTATGGTCTCGGGTGGAAACCTCATAAGTGCAAAACACTTACTTTTCAATTCATTCATAGGAAAAGTAGCAGATCTTACAAGCTCAATACGAGCTTGTAGATCTGCTACTTTTGATACTTTTGTGTGACGCTGTAATATGGTCAAGTAGGGCATTCATTTACAAAAAACCCCCACAAAACGTTTTAATTATGGATATAATAAGAGGTTTCTGCCCGACAGCAACATTATAATGGAAACACATCACAGAACTTCAGCGGTTCGGGAAGGTTAGGAAGGTTCTGGCCTGGGATATCCCTCCATAGTCCAAAAGAGACATAAGTTCACCGACGAGACAACAATTTACCATGGCTGTTTTAACCCATTCAGGCCTGACGTCGAAATTTAAAAAAAAAAGTTTTCTAAATCATGACAATTTTCGGAAAGATTTGAGGCACATTTTAACGATTTTTCAAAAATAGCAGACCTACAAGTTCATAGCGCGCCACTCGGTGGCGCGCTATGAGCTTGTAGATCTGCTATTTTTCAATAGCTAAATTATAACAATTTTTAAAACACCAAAACGGGTTCCCGCCCCAAAATGGGTTAATGGTTAATGTGGTTAAACGCTAACGTGACATGGATGCGCTCCAGGTCTCAATGGATTAAACGACGTCATGCATGCAAAAAAAAAAAAGGTGAAAACGATTCGTGGGGACGACATCTGAACCGAGACGAAAAAAACAAACAAACGCTAATAGCATATTTACACCCAAGTATAAACATAATACTGTTATGAATGCTGTGGTAAAAAAAAAAAAGGTACAAAATAAACAAAGAGTTACAACGAAGGCACAATGGTTACTACTATTCAGGAAAAGTAAACAGCAGTTGCTGCATTTCCCTCTGCTCGCATGGTGTTTTTTTTTTTGTACAGTGCAAAACGGTGTATTATTCTTTTGACAATGCAACAGTGTGAGATACTGTGTCACATGAGCAATGAGCAGTGCAGAATAAAGCCCCACTCTCACTGGCAGTGTATTAGCTTGTATAATAATGACAGTTTTAAGTTGTATGTATGTATGACACGACCAAGTGAGGGGGGGAGGGGTACTGCATTTCTCTTTAAGGCAAATTACTTGAAGACATTTTGAAGTGTAGCAGCAAAACAACAACCAAAAAAATAAAATAAAAAGAATATTAAAGAATATTCAAACACTGACCGTGTACAGTATGTTCAATAGTCTAATATCTTATTAACATCTGACTTTCTGCGCACCATATCTTAATTTTTCTTTTTTTTACATTATAGCACATTTCTCATTCTATACACCGGGGTGGCATGTTAAAACAACAACTGCCCTGCGAGGAAGAAATAATCTTAAAAACATCTCAAACTTTTACACGAGATTATACCCAAGTTATACAGTACTCTTTTTTAAATAAGTTTCCCTCTTTTTTGTTTTTAGTAATAAAATATATACTCGTAGATTTATATAATTCTTAAAAAGGAGTCCGTTTGTCCTTCCTTAATATCTTCTTGAAATAAATCCTCTGGCTTTCTGTGGTGAGGTCTTATGTACAGGTTGAGAGTTCAGCCAACCAAAGTGTTCAGGCGTCAAAGGTGCTCAAGAAAGGGGCGTGGTGGGTGGGTGGGTGGGGATGGGTGGTTGCGCGTGGGTCAGCCGGGGCGAGCGAGCCCCACGTGAAGTGAGGAGAGAGAGAGGCAGGGCTCGCCAGAGAGTCTAGCAATCTTTGGCTGACTGGATCCTCAACCCACCTGCAAACAGAGAGAGAGGAAGAAGAGACAGAGTTAGTTGGATGTTGCAAATCGTTGCTCCTATCTCCGAATTTTAACCTTTTGTGGGGGTTTTTTCCCCCATAAATTAACGCCCTACTATGATCATACTACAGCGCCACGCAAAGGTAGCAGATGCTATTATTTTTTATTTGAATCCCGAAAAGTAACAGTTTTGAACATACAAGGTTTTCACCGGACAAAACACTCAAATGCTAGATCAAGCAGAACGGAAGAATTTGGAATGTACCTCTCCGTTCTAGCGTCGACTTTCAATACACTAAACAATTTGAGTCTATATTCAATACACTGAACAAGTTGAGTCTATATTACATCTATTTGACTAATTGACTCGTTTGTAGAACTTGGAAACGAAATCTCCGAATGTTGGTTCCATTTGTACACTCATGGGGGTCCTTGAAATCAAGAAGTTTGAGAACCACTGATTCTAAAAGAAGTGTCCGGTCATATGAGCTGCGTGCTGAGCTGACTCACCTTGTGCCTTGCTGAGCTGCAGTTTGGTCTGGCTCTGTACAGTCTCCAGGTCATGTAGCTCCACAACAGAGTCTTTACTATGAGGAGACAGGTTTGTTTTGCCACCACAAGTCCTCTTAATGTTCTCGAAACAGTCCAAGTCGCTGTCCTCGTCGAAACCCTCGTGCATGTAGCCCTGGTACGCCGCCCCGGGCAAACTGGGGTGCACGGCCACCGTGACGGACGCCGTGGCCGTCACCGCCATAGTCATGGCCCCCACGATGGGGCCTTGCTGCGAGGCGAGCACCGAGTTATTGTTGCAATAAGCGGGCCCCTTAGTCCTGCTAGGCTGAGGCCCTCTGCCGGCCTGAAGCCTGGGCCCGCATTGACTAGTCCTCCCGGGAAAGTGAGCTCTGTCCCCGGGTAAAGGCTGCTGCGGCGCCGGGGGCCTCCGGAAGCCCTGCGGCGGCTTGTTGTGTCCGTCCCAGCAGATAATCTGGGAGCCGGCGGGCAACGGCTGCGCATGATGAGACGTCTCGTTCAAGATGTCTCGGGTTGTGCCTGCTGAACTCTCCACGAACGGCTTCACCACCTGCAGACCCAGAGGAGAATGTATTAGAGACGGCCATAACGCATTTCTACTGTGGTAGCTTAACTACGGCTGCATCAGTTATTCACACCGATTAATTTAATCAATTCTATTTATTTTCCCCTTGATTTTAATTCAATGAATTATAGCAGAACTACAAGCTCAGTATGCGATGCATTGTGATCTTGTAGATTGGTTATTTTTGCTATTTCTTTGCGTCACACAGTTAGTATAAAATAGGGCCAAAATAGTTTCAAATTATCGTTTTCATGTGTATAGTAAAAATCAATGAAAACTTTTTTTGTTTGAAATAAAACACGCTTCTCGATTATTCGACCAATCGAAAAAACGAACCGACAGAATGAACGTTCAAGCATTTATAATTATTCTCCATGTTCCTACCCCCCTCCTCTTTGGCCGGGCGGGCATCTTACCGTGAGCTTGGGGAAGCTAGGGTTCTTGCTGGCCTCCAGCAGGATGTGGGAGGAGCTGCCGGGAGGGCCGGTGGCGTGCTGATGGGGCGCGGCGCTGTAGTACGCGCTCCGGTCGCAGTACCTGTAGTCCTCCTCTCCGATGCCAACGCCGCCTGTGGTGGTGGTCTCCGAGTAGTACTCGGAGTCCGACGACTCGGAGAAGGCCTGCTGGCGCGGCGAGCGAGAGTAGTAGTCGTGGTGGGTCATGGGCGGCGGCAGCGACGGGGGCTCGGGAGACGACGGCGTGGTGGGCAGGTGGTCGTCCGAGCCGATGACCTCCTCGGTCGGAGGGCCCATGAGGGACAGCAGCACGGGCAGCAGGACCAGCCCATTCAGCATGCCCAGCACGGTCAGGATGGCCAGCACGGCGAAGAAATACCTGACGGGGACAGAGAAGAGAGGGAGGGAGGGGTTAGTCAAGTCCTTCTGTGGCACTATAGTTCTCTAAGTCACTGGTTCTCAAACCGTGGGTCGGGAGCCCCAGAGGGGTCCCCACGTGGTTTTGGGGGCGTCCCCAGATGACAGTAAAGTGACAAAAACTTTACCATAGATCAAACAAACATTGGCTAAATTGTAAAATGATATAAGAAAGTGGCCAAAATTGTGAAAAAATAGAAAATAGTAAGGGGGGGGGGGGGGGGGGGTTCTGTGACCTAATGCATACCAAACTGGGTAACTGAAATTAAATGGTATCAGATAATGGCGGAAACCTCATCAGTGTCAGCAGCTCATCCACCAGCCCAAAGAAGACTGTTCTACACCACACTACGCTTCTCCTCAAAACGTTTTCTCTTCTTGTGCGCGCCGCGTACGTTCTGTGTTTGTCTGCTGGCATCCAGGTCAGCTTCCTGCAAGGATTTGGCGGCCTTTTGCTTTCCATAGGGAGCCCTCATTTATCACACACACACACACACACACGCACACACACCGAGCGCACATTGCACACATGCATGCTGTGCACGCACCTTGGGGAAGCCGAATCTATCAGTACGTGGCGACCGCTTCCTGAAACTATGTGTTTACATTAAGGCGAGCAGATCCCCAGCGTCAAAAACACCTCCTCTGAATCCAACCCCAACCCTCCCCCACCACCCACCCCCCTACAGGGCTGGGGGAGAGCTAGAGAGAGAGAGAGAGAGAGAGAGAGAGAGAGAGAGCTCTCACACACGCATAGGCTCACACAGACAGACACCATGCACACTGTAGAGCTTGTACATCTGCTATTTTTGAACATTTCCGGAAAAATCTTAGTTAGAACTATACTGATTTAGAAGGCATTTATAGAATCGACCTCAGGTCTTCACGGATTACAAACATAGCAGATCTACAAGCTCTACAGTGTGCATGGTGTCTGTCTGTGTGAGCCTATGCGTGTGTGAGAGCTCGCCGAGACTGTTAACAGCGCGGCGCGCCGAAGCCAAGTCACCTTCTTGTGTGTTTATACTGGGGGAGCTCTGCCAAGAGGCCTTCTCTCTCTCTCTCTCTCTCTCTCTCTTCCTGCCCGTGCATCAGCCAGATCACACTCCTCACAAGTACGTCTACCAATGAACATGCGCGTGATATGGCTGCACGCATGCATGGCACGCACGCACTCACGATTTATGGCTGACACCCTTATAGTAGGTGCGAAAAAAGTGTGTGTGTGTCTTTTTTCACTGTAAGATCCTCTAACGGAGAATGCATGCGCACGCTCATACACATAGCCATACACATCCGTGTCCTCACAAGGGAGGGAGTTAGCTCAGGGGCAGGAGACGACAGGGAGAATCCAGCGTTTGTGCATTAAAGATGGGGAGTGTGTGTGTGTGTGTGTGTGTGTGTGTGTGTGTGTGTGTGTGTGTGTGTGTGTGTGCGTGCGTGCGCTCGCATCTTGATTCCCAGCTCCAACTAAAACACGCTTTGATGCCTCCGCTGCTGCTGCTGCAAGGCTCTTGCTCTTCGCAAGCACGCGCATATGGCTGTGTGTGTGTGTGTATGTGTGTGTGTGTGTGTGTGTGTGTGTGTGTGTGTGCGCGCATTTCAATAGAGCTCTGGGGAGGCCAGGGGTGGAGGCAGGCCACAAGAAAGAGCTCCTCGAGAAAATTAGAGAGGACTCCACTTAAACACTAACAGAAAGCAGAGAGAGAGAGAGAGAGAGAGAGAGAGATCATAACTACCAGCCAGACTGAGAAAGAAAAAAAGAAAAAGAAAAAAAAAAGAGTTGATTGGTGGAATGTAGAAGAGAAAAGAGGAAGGAAAAGCAGCCGACAAGGACAGGCATAATAGCAGCGGAGTGTTCTGGAATCATTCTCCGCTCCTCTAAATGGACTTGTAGTACTATTACGACTACTACTACCACTACTTAACTCCATGTGGGTCATGTGCTGAGGGAAAGGTCACGCTTAAAGCGGCTCCGCACGGTTGGGTGTGATTTCATTCGCCCTTTTGTCTCACAACTCATACACTCATAACTTACTGCCAATTGCACCCCTCCCTTGTCATACATCCTCTCTCTCTCTCTCTCTGTCTCTCGTCCGTTCTTAGGTAATGCACCCATCATCCTAACCAGTTGTGACATAAAACACTTCAGGGGGATATTTTTGGTTTCTTGTTCGCCTTATCGACCGTGACCGTATTCAAATGCCGCACAGACAGACAGACAGACAGACAGACAGACAGACAGACAGACAGACAGACAGACAGACAGACAGACAGACAGACAGACAGACAGACAGACAGACAGACAGACAGACAGACATGACTAATTTATCCCACGGCGTACGACGGTGCGCTGCGGCGATAATAGCCAATCTACAATCTCACGGCGGCGGCGGGAAACACAAATGCACGTAAATAAATGAAATGCGCGCAGACGGTCAGACAGAACATGGGAGGGTGGATCAATGTCTTTCTGGCTTACGGCTGCAAAAAAAAAAAGGGAGAAAAAAGTGCAAATAACACCTCCTTCATCACTACTTTAAGTCAACATGCCCCAAAAGAGCAGCCTGATGTTTTCAAACTGGGACAAGAAAGGGAAAAAAGGAAAAGAGGAGGAAAAAAACAGTGAGATAGTATTTTCAGGGTGAGAGAGAGAGGGGGGGGGGGGGGGGGGGGGGGGGTTGGTTAGACCTCCAACAGCGTTTCACTGTCAGGAATTCTGTTGTTTATATAAACTGTAATCTTTTCCATTCGTCGGCAGAGACTGAGGAGCTGTGTGTGTGTGTGTGTGTGTGTGTGTGTATGCGTGCGTGCGTGTTTGCATGCCTGTACATATGTACGTGTCTTTTTGTCTGTGCGCCCATGTGTGCAACTGTGTGTGTGTGTGTGTGTGTGTGTGTGTGTGTGTGGTGGTTGCATATGTTGGCAGGCACTTGTGCATGTGTGTACGCGTATGCGTGTGGACGTGCATGTGTGTGTGTGTGTGTCTGTGAGCTGAGCAGGGCTAGCTGTTTATTCAGTGTGTTACAAGGCCAGGAGATGTTTACATCTGTGTATTTATGCTTCTCCCCAGCTAGCCAACACTGGCTAGCCCCATTCAGCCGACCACGCTACGGCTAAACAAGACCTCCAACAGAGCTGCAGCTAACGCAGTCACAGTTCTCAGCCCTATTCCTTTCACCCTCTGAAGAGAGCGTACCAATGGACCCAAGCAGAGCCGTCACAAAGGACAAACCAACACTGAGGATTTTACCGTGTCAAGAGTTACAAAAAAAAAAAAAAAAAAAAGTTTACAAGAAAATAATAATCGCTTAGCCTCATGTGTGAAAATGCTCTGTGTCTTTCTCGCACGCGCACCGTTTTTTTGTAATTTTTCTTATTTTTCTTTTAGGTTTTCTTAGCTCAATTGCACACAAAACAACCTTAGCTTTTAACATTCAGTAGATTTTCTGTGGTGTGGGCTCAAACAAGTCCACAAATCCCATATATTACATAACAATTTGCCAGCAGATGACGCTGTTGAGGGATTTTGCCTGTTTTCATTGCAGCTCAAAAGGCTTCAGAACCCCGGGCGGTTAGCTCAACCGTCTGGGCACCTATAGGCTGCCAAGCCAGCCGGACGGCGTGCCGCCAGTTTGACTCCCGAGCCCGTGTCACTCCCCATCTCTCTCCCCCTTTTCTTGTCTGTCTACTGTTCCCTATCAATAAAGGCATGAAAACAAATATTAAAAAAAAAAAAGGCTTCGGAACACACAGAGAAAACCCCAGACCACACCACAATTTCGCAAGGAAGAGGAAAGGAACAGGAGAGAGGGAAAGAAAGAAAGAAAGAAAGAAAGAAAGAATACATCAGAAATGAAGCCTGCAACATCTGCTTCCTGAAAATACTGAATCACACCCCTTGTGATAAATACACAATCTCTCTCTCTCTCTCTCTCTCTCTCTCTCTCTCTCTCTCTCTCATATACACATTCCCATTCATTCTCTGCGTCCGTTTGTCCAGTAGCTCTCTCTCTCCACATTTAGCTCAGAGAGACCACTTTGCTTTCCTCCATCCATACGTTGAACCATCCATCTGTCCATCCGTCCGTCTATCTATCTATCCAGTGGAAAATGCTCAACCGAACATCCCTAACGTCTCTCTCTCTTCTTTCCTCTGTGAAGTGTTGCCTTTTCATGTGACGGAGGCCCTACTGCAGTCTGCTGCTGCTCAAGGTTGTGGTTTTGGGTTTGAGAAGCAGAGCCCACATTCAGCTGAAAAACATGGAGCTATTTCACTTTTTTTCTTCTTCCACTCTGACCATTAAGCAGTGGTGGAAAACAGACGCACGCATGCACCCCCTCGCACACACGCACACGCACACACACACACACGCACACACACACATACACATACACGCACACACCTCCTACCACTTCTGGTGGTAGGAGGCTGAAGACCAACTGACTGACCAGTTCAAATTTAGCTCCGCTTTTTTATTTTATTACGATGCCCAGCGTGGACAAAAAGAATGCCAAAAGGCCAAGTGGAATTTTAACAGATTCCCCTATGTGTGTGTGTGTGTGTGTGTGTGTGTGTGTGTGTGTGTGTGTGTGTGTGTGTGTGTGTGTGTGTGCACGTGTGTGCGGGGGCGTGCGTGCATGCGCGACACCACCCAGTGGGTAGTAGAACACTTCCATGTTTACGAGCAGCTGCTACACACCCTTGATGTTTTCCCCATTTGTTGTGCGCACCCAGGGCGGGGAAGAATATGTGTGTGTGTGCACATGTGCACACACACACACACACACATGCACAAGTGTGTGCATGTGCGATGCCTGGAGTGACAGGGCCAGGTGCAGATGTGTCAGTGTGTATGCATATGTGTGTGTGTGTGTGGGGGGGGGGGGGGGGGGGGGGATGGGGGGGCTAACATTCCCACCTGCAGGCACCGCTGACCTCCCACTAGGCTGGCTCCTGTACCCAAGAGAGGCCAGACAACTGTCTCCCCGCGCACGCACACACACACGCACACGGTGTAAATACCCAAAACACTGCCTCCTCTGGCTGGAACAACGTGCGAGGAGGTGTAGTTTGTGGAAGCTGAAGTGATACAATCTCCCCTGTCTCTCTTTCACACTTAACCCCATCCCACCCCACTCACTAACCCAACACAGACACAGACACAGACACAAACACAAACACACACACCAGACAGACAAGCAACGGTGTCACACACACACACACACACACACACACACACACACACACACACACACACACACACACACACACACACACACACACACACACACACACACACACACACACACACACACACACACACACACACACACACACACACACACACACACACACACACACACACACACACACACACACACACACACACCTCATGATGAAGTCGAACTCGGAGCCGGCCAGCATGAGCACCCCGAGCAGTGTGGAGATGGCTCCGTCGATCACGGGGGCGAACATGTGTTCCAGGGCCACAGCCGAGCGCTTGTTCCTGCTCCCGATGGCCGACAGAAAGCCCTGGGAGGAGGCATGGTGGTGGTGGTGAGAGAAAGAGAGAAACGTTTAGAAAACAAGTCACCACAGCAGACGCTCTGCTCGTGGAGCAGGCTTAGAAAATAGGTTTATTGGAATGTCATGTTTGGCTACCATTGGCAGGAGCTTTGTTGTTGTTGTTCGTCGATGTGTGTGTGCGTGTGTGTGCGTGTGCGTGTGCGTGTGCGTGTGCGTGTGCGTGTGCGTGTGTGTGTGTGTGTGTGTGTGTGTGAGGCAGGACATTGCTCAATTCCTCTTTCGTTGCCTTTTTATGGACGATGACGGCAAACGAGACGAAACAAAGTGCCCTTCTTTGATGTCTTTAATTAATTAAACCTTATACCTCTGTTCGAATGATTTCGTTTAAGTGCTAACACAGGAACGTCTTTGAAATATGTGTGTGTGTGTGTGTGTGTGTGTGTGTGTGTGTGTGTGTGTGTGTGTGTGTGTGTGTGTGTGTGTGTGTGCTGATTCTCTCACCAGTGCAATGTGAACGGTGAACTCCACTCCGATGCCGACCGAGGCGATGAGGATCACCACGGGGATGGCACTCAGTTTGATGCCAATCAGACCCATGATGCCAAACAGCTCCACCGTCATCATGGCCAAGATGAACACCTGCCCATAAAAAAAGGACATTTCTTTCTTTAGCGTCAAGTGCTGTAGACCACTGTGGGACACATTTTGTATCTGGGTCCCATTTTTAAAAACAAACTAAAAATCAAAGAAATTCCATTAGAAAAACAAATGTTTAAGTAGTAGGCCTAGTGAAAATAGCCGATCTGCAAATCTGCTATTTTCACTAGTTTGGGTCCCAGGGAGGTCACGGGCAAAACACCACCGCTGTAGACGAGCGAACTCTGGGTGACTCTGACTGAAATGGACCCGTGGTAGTATAGTAAGACTGAAATGGACCCGTGGTAGTATAGTAAGACTGAAATGGACCCGTGGTAGTGTAGTAAGACTGAAATGGACCCGTGGTAGTGTAGTAAGACTGAAATGGACCCGTGGTAGTGTAGTAAGACTGAAATGGACCCGTGGTGGTATAGTAAGACTGAAATGGACCCGTGGTGGTATAGTAAGACTGAAATGGACCCGTGGTGGTATAGTAAGACTGAAATGGACCCGTGGTGGTATAGTAAGACTGAAATGGACCCGTGGTGGTATAGTAAGACTGAAATGGACCCGTGGTGGTATAGTAAGACTGAAATGGACCCGTGGTGGTATAGTAAGACTGAAATGGACCCGTGGTGGTATAGTAAGACTGAAATGGACCCGTGGTGGTATAGTAAGACTGAAATGGACCCGTGGTGGTATAGTAAGACT